>NW_011958778.1:0-1646 GCF_000949405.1 Vollenhovia emeryi | reverse complement strand
AAAAAAAGGGTGGAGAAAGAGGCACGCATGCGGGGCACGGCGGGGGGGCGGGCGGAGGGACGGGCGCACGAACGTGAATGCATTCTTACGAATGCATTCACCCGTGCGCGGCGAGGAGCGCGCGGCGCGCCAGCGGGGCCGCGCTCTCGCGTATGACGGCGCGATCATTAGGTCCATTCGTTTAGAGAGGCGCACTCCTGTGCCCGTGCACACTTTCTACGCCCCGACGCGAGGCGGAGAGACGCGGGGCGAAGAAAACGGGTGGGGAGGGGGGCAGCGCATCGAACGTACACACGCGTGTGTGTGTGTGTGTATGTGTACTCCGTATTCCGGCTGCTCCCCCCCCCCCCCGAGTACGAGACGCAGTTAGGCGCGGGAGAGAGAGAAGAAAAAAAGAGCTTACTTTTCGCGCGACAACTATACACGCTCGCTCGCTACGTAACGTAAATATTGCTACGCCGCCGGGGGGTAACGACTCCCTCGTCTTCTCTCTCTCTCTCTTTCTCTCTTCGTCTCCCTCCCGCGGTGTACTCCCGCATCGACGTGGCCACAGGCCAGGCCACATGCGCCCGTGCGGTGCAACAATGGCACGCGATATCGCGCGGCTCTCCCTCCCGACCTGCATTCGAGATCTGCTTCATCGCGCACGTTAGCTTTAGCCGCGAAGTGATGCGTGCGTCGTCTCGAGACGCGGACCAAGCGGGAAGAGAATCGAGAGGAAGAGAGAGAGAGATAGAGAGAGAGAGAGGAGCTCATATTTATCGCGGAAGACGAGAAAGAGAGAGACACAGAGAGGCAGATGAGCAAAAGAAACGGAGGAAAACGCGCGCGCGCGCGCGCGTATGTGTGTGTGCGCGCATATACACGCACGCGCGCGTGCGTACGTTCAGCGAACGTAGTATTTTTTTCCCTCCTCCTCCGTTTTCTCGCGATGACGTCTCGGCGACAAAGGCGAGGGCGAGAACGGGCGACGACACGACGCCGGGATTTACTTACGCTGCACGATGACGCGCTCGGCGGCACGCGTAACCGTCATGGTTCCAGCGGCGGTGTGGCCCGTGAGCGCGTTGATATCCGTAATCGTCGGGCACACTGAATCACTCGCGGATCACGGGAACGCGACCATCGGCACACCGTCGCGCGTTCGCGGATGACGATAGCCCGCCCGCTCGCTCGCTCGCTCGCTCGTCGGACGAACGGGGTGACAGAGGGGGAGAGAAACGTTACGCACACGTTCGCGCAGCGCACCGTCCGACCCGGGACTACCACATCACACGGCGCACCGCCGCTCGCCGTCCCGTACGCGCGTACGAGACATTTAACCGACCGCCGTACGTTGCCGCCGCCGCCGCCGCCACCGCCGCCGCCGCCGCCACAGCTCGCGCTTGCGCCGTGCGCGCGCACCGAGTCACATAACCGCGCGAGCGCGGCAAGTTCGAAGGAGCAGGGAGCGAGCTAATGACATTTATCGTCATTTTGATGGTAAAATGTTGTAAAAAACATCATTGTCACGCTAGAATGTCGTTAAAAACATTATTTTCATGTTAAAATAACGTCAAAAACATTAGTTTCACGTTAGAATGTTGTTAAAAACATCAATTTTACATTAAAATGTCGTCAAAAACATTATTTTTACCTTAAAATGT
>NW_011958777.1:0-1646 GCF_000949405.1 Vollenhovia emeryi | reverse complement strand
CCTCTCTTAAAAAGAGCGGCAGCGGGGATATCCCCGTTACTGGAATACATGTTACTTTATGTGTACTATCAGCCACTAAGGTAGCAAATCGGCCTATTTTCTGCTTTGTTTTCACTACTGCTCGAGTATCTTGCATCGCGAAGAGTTGCAAACGTTAAAAGAGGTCTAAAATTATCTAAATTAAACAGTTAGACGGTCAGAAGCGTTGGCACACGTCTGCTTTCAGTTTTCAATTTTTACACCTTCAGATAAAAATATGAAATCTCGAACCAGACGTGCTTCCTCACTTCCGACCGATTTAAATTAAAGTATCCACCATTACACACCTCTCTTAAAAAGAGCGGCAGCGGGGATATCCCCGTTACTGAAATACAGGGTGTTTCGGCAACATACACATCAGCAAGTTGGGTTGCCTATCTGCTTGCCGACAGGGGCACACTTTATCGGGCTCACAGAATAAGATCAGATGCAAGTTCGGCGGTTTTCTAATTCTTATACAGTGTATGTGCAGTTGTATAATTCTTATACAGTGTATGTGCAATTGTTTAAAAATGTTTATCGGCCGGAACTAGTGCTAAAATGCACGGAAATGATCGGAACTATGCTAGAACTGTCGAGAACTGTGAAAAACTGCTCAGAACTAAAAGCACCGCACACTTTTATAAAATAAGGTGACAGCGGTCAGATTGAAAAATTGTTTAAAAATGTTTATCGGCCGGAATTATTGCTAAAATGTACGGAAATGGTCGAAACTATGCTAGAACTGTCGGGAACTGTCAAAAAATGATTCCAGCACCACATACTTGTAGAAAATGAGGTGTCAGCGGTCAGATTGAAAAATTGTTTAAAAATGTTTTCGGCCGGAACTATTGCTAAAATGTATGGAAATGGTCGGAACTGTGCTGGAACTGTCGAGAGCTGTCAAAAAACTGCTCAGAACTACCAGCACCGCACACTTTTATATTATAAAATTCGGTGCCAGCGGTCAGATTGAAAAATTGTTCAAAAATGTTTATCGATCGGAACTATTGCTAAAATGTATGGAAATGGTTGGAACTATGCTAGAACTGTCGAGAACTGTCAAAAAATGAATCGAAACAACCAGAACCGCATACTTTTAAAAATGAGGTGCCAGCCGTCAGATTGAAAATTGTTTAAAAATGTTTACAAGGCAGAACTCTGTGTAAAACCTGTGAGGAACTGCAGAACTCTTCGAGAACTATAAGATTCCATAGTTGAAATCGTGTTTTTCGGAAAATGAGGTGCCACGGGAAGTTAGCACATCATTTTTTGAAACGGCTGTTTTTATATCTATTTCGACGGAACTATTAATATTATCTATCAGGAACTGTAGAACTATTGCGGGTGCAAATAGAACTTGCATGAAAACTTGCGGTGCGAAGAGATGAGGTGCTAACTTCACAGCGACAAGTCGCGCTGCATCGTCGTCATGAATGACACTCTATCGAATTAAAACTTGAGAGACCTCGTCAGGTTTAATACCGGGGCATACGATATCGCGTTTAAACTTGGAATTTTTACGTTTCGGAACTTGCATTTTTACAAGAGATCATTAAAGTCACGCTGCGATGAGGTGCTAACTTCACAGCGACAAGTCGCGCTGCATCGTCGTAATGAATGACACT
>NW_011958776.1:0-1646 GCF_000949405.1 Vollenhovia emeryi | reverse complement strand
CCTGTAAATTATGAATTTTTGTCATTAATTCAGTTAGATAATCATCATACTTTCTTTCTTTTTCATCGTCAATTATTTCACTAGAAGGTTGTCTAGCTAATTTTCCAAATACCAACTCGTATGGAGTATATCCAGTTGATTCATGTGTGCTTGTATTATATGAGAAGGTTGCAAATTCTAATAATTCATCCCATTCAGTGAATTTATTAACATATTGTTTTAAATATTCTATTAATACTATATGTGATCTTTCTAATGCTCCATTGGCTTGTGGATAAAAAGCTGTGGTTTTATATTGTTTAATCTTGAATTGTTTAGTGAAGCGTTTCATTAAATTACTCATAAAATTTGTTCCTCTATCTGTTAATATTATTTTGGGGGCTCCAAAAAGGCAAATAAAATATTTTAATAATGCGTCAGCAACTTGCACAGTAGTTATGGATTTTAAAGGAATCGCCAAGGAAAATTTGGTTAAGTGATCTTGGATTGTTAAAATATAGGAATTTCCTTTGGAAGTTTCAGGTAAAGGTCCTACTATATCCATTGATATTTTTTCGAAAGACGAAAAAGGTGTATCCGTGATTATCATTGGTTGTTTGGTTTTTACTCTAACTAATTTTTTAATTTGGCATTGTAAACATTGATTAATATAGTTTCGGATATCAGATTTAATATTATCCCAGTAAAAATTTTGTCGAATTCGATTATAAGTTTTAGTTATTCCTTTATGACCTCCAATTTTGGAAGAGTGAGCTTCTTCAATTATGTCTTTCTGATTTTCGATTTCTGGGATTTTTACCAATCCATGACATATTATTAATTTGGTTGATGTTCCAAGTATTGATTGTTGAATTTGTTTAAAAATTTCTTCCCATGAGATATTATCTATTTCCTTTGATTTAGCAACTTTAATTGAATTTTCCTTTATTATTTTACGTAATTTAGTCCCAAATACTAATAATATTTCTGAGGTTATTTTGTCTTGAATATCATCCTTGCAAATAAAAATTAAATGAAATTTATTCCCCTTTTTAATTACTTTAAAGTTTCCTACTTGATTTTCCTTAATTTTAGGTATTAAATTTCATTTTTTAAGTTGTTTAGAACCCTCATCACAAGGTTTCCCGTCCTTTGTTAAAAGGTATAAATAATTTTCTTTTCTCATAAAAATTTGATCGCGACTGTTTATGATACTTGATTTCTGTCCGCGTGTTTCCATCTGTTTTTCTGTTTCGTTAATTAGATCGTCTGATTCAAGTTCGTTATATGTTTCGTCAATGTCTTTGTCACTGTCACCTTCTTCTTCTTCTTCTTCAAAGTTATCTTCTTCATCTTCTTCGTTCGAGTCTTCATCGTGGCTCAGGCTGTCTTGATCACCTTCTGGATTAGAATTATTTCCTCTTGTTTCATCTGTCAAAACTTCATGAAAATCTGTACCTGAATTTTTCTCATGACAAATTTCATCATAGTCATAATCTCCTGCTAAATTATTTATTATCTGTAAAAGATTAGGTGGTATTATTATCTGTGAATTAGAGGTATTAGCAATTTTATCATTATTATTTTTGTTTAAATTTTCTGAGAGTAAAATTCCTGTCTCGAGTTGAATGTTCTGAGTGTCATTTTCGGTTTCATTTAGTTCTGTT
>NW_011958775.1:0-1645 GCF_000949405.1 Vollenhovia emeryi | reverse complement strand
TCTATGCTGCCAAGTGTCTGCATCACAGATGGCCTAACTTCGCAATCTGCGAATTTTACACAGGTGTTATCTGTTCTGTAAGCGCTTAGGGATATAGGGAAATGCAATATTGAATAGACTTTAAAATTATTTATATCCATACCCATTCCACTCTGTCAGCGATTAATTGTAACGTTTATATCTGCACGTAATACCTGTCACATATCTTGGCATCATAAGATCTTAAATACGAAATGTACAATAGAGTTGCTGATAATTGCAGACATCGTGTCAGTACGGAATACGCTGGAAAGCAAAAGCTGCGTTGAAGATATTGCGATAATCCAATATTGCATTTCCCTATGCTGCCAAGTGTCTGCATGACAGATGTCCCAACCTTGCCACATGCGAATTTTATATAGATGCTATCTGTTGTGTAAGCGCTTGGCGATATTGGGAAATGCAATATTGAAAAACTTAAAAATTATTTACATTTATATTCTCTTCACACGTGCTAGACTCTCTGTGAGTAATTAAACGTAATGTGTACTTTCGCTCGTAATCCTTGTCACATATGTAGGCAGCATAAGATCTTACATAGGAAAAGCATACAATAGAGTTGCTAATTATTGCAAGACACCATGTCAGTACGCACACTGAAAAGCAAAAGCTGCGTTGAAATTATTGCGATAATCCAATATTGCATTTCTCTATGCTGCAAAGTGTCTGCATGACAGATGGCCTAACCTCGCCATCTGCGAATTTTACATAGCTGTTATCTGTTCTGTAAGCGCTTAGCGAGATAGGGAAATGCAATACAGAATAAACTTTAAAATTATTTATATCCATACCTATTCCACATACGAGGCTGTCTGAGGAATTAATTGTAATGTGTACTTCTGCACGTAATACCTGTCACATATCTTGGCGTCATAAGATCTTAAATACGAAATGTACAATAGAGTTGGCAATAATTGCAGACATCGTGTCAGTACGGATAACACTGGAAAGCAAAAGCTGCGTTGAAGATATTGCGATAATCCAATATTGCATTTCTCTATGCTGCCAAGTGTCTGCATGACGATGACCTAACTTCCTCGCCATCTGCGAATTTTACATAGGTGTTCCCAGATAACATTGCGTGCAAAAGCAAAACAGTGCAATCCAACTGTTGCCGTCTTGTTGCCATAATAATGGCAAAAATATTTGTTGGATTAAACTTTTGCTTGCATGTTGTCAGCAAATTGCCGACATATATTAACAATAACATTTGTAGCAAAAATATTAGCAAATGTTGTTCGCATATTGCCAGCAAATTGCCGATGTGTATTGGCAACAATGTTTGCGGCAAAAATGTTGGGTATATGTTTCAGCAACATGTCGGCAACTGATTGTTGTACTTTAAAATATATATTATTATAATTATAAAAGAGATTTTCTTTTGTAAATACTAAAAAATAGATAATTTTTAAAAATGTGTGCTGAAAAAGTATTCGAGACTGTAAGTCTAGTTTGTCTCAAATTTTCTAGTTCTAAAAATGTCCCAGACAGCACCCAATATTTATGATAAATATTTATATTTTTATTTATTTTAAAAAAATATATAAATATTTTACATACATGAAGGAAAAAAATAAAATCTTTATTCAGCATATTATTAAAATTT
>NW_011958774.1:0-1648 GCF_000949405.1 Vollenhovia emeryi | reverse complement strand
TCCCCCTATATACCCTACTGGTACACTTTAGTTCGGAAATGTGCTCTTATTAGGCCTCCCTTTTTCTGTACTTGTACTTTTCATTTCAGAGCCTTATGTAATTTATTCGTCATTAATATAGCTTTGTTTTCTGTTCACACTGGTGAACTAGTGCAGTAAGCTAGAATGAGAAAAATATCCTTGTCTTACTCTAATTTATTACACTAGTTCACCAGTATAGGAACTGAAACCAAGCCTTATAATTCATGTATTTGAAAATCAGCGGCAATAGCATAAACATGGCTGACAAATCAGAAGATGATCCCTGGTGTCTCATCTCTGATTATAGTGTCTATATCCGAACCGATCGTACCGCGCCGCCGCCGACCGTACCGACCAATCCGGTGCATCGTCCCGCGTCACCGCGAACCACAGCACAGTATAACCAGTAGTGGCACTCGCTCTTTTGTTTCACGTTCGCGCCGATCCGTACTGCGCATCCGACATGTTTTTATTCTGACCAATCACAGGATTTTTGTACGTGTGTTAGTGCAAAGTCGGTGTGACATTGAAAAATTCGCAGTGTTGACGAATAACGCGTAAATACTTTTATACGTTGGAGCAAGTAATTACATTAATTACTTGTATTAGAACATTTTTTTCATAGGCCATTTCCATTTACAATAAATAATGTATGCCAGTTCGTATGCGCCTTTCCTGGATACAATCCTGAAAAGGGCCCAGGCATTTTTAGCCGTTGATACACTGTTGGCGCGAATAAAAACATGGCGGAAAATTGAGACCGCCCAGATCAAAGGTGCCGACAGAGAGTGCAACTACTCTGCCACAGTACATTATCCGGAGCGCTCGTGCGCCAGATCAAACTGTCAAACCGCCGTCAAAACGGCCTTAGCAAGTAAGTAGCGTAAGATTAGTTGTAAGTAAGCATTAAGTGTGAATGTAGAATTAAGTAGTAGAAATATATCCTAGCGTTAGATTAAGAATACGTCGCTCTCTCTTTTCGAACCACCCACCGCCGGACCCTAGAATTCCTGCGGCTATCCGTAGCATCAAAGCACAAATTCAAACGGTCACAATGTTAAAATCACCTTCTACGGAAGCACTGCTAGCAGGTATTCTACCATATCCAAAGTTATCTCGACATACGCAAGACCATAAAGGTAGCAATTTTATATCTTTCATAACATAATTAACTAGTTTTGGTAAATAATGAGCATTTTCTCTGTCTCCCTCGTTATCACTCAATAAAATTGCGACTCTACCATTTATATTTTGTGCCCAATAGCTCCATTTATTAAAATTGTTTTCTTCATCGTCTTCTATATCATTATATGTTTCTATATTATCAGTGATAACATCTTCCGAAACTTGTGTAAAAAGATTTTTCATTTTTATTTTATATTCTTCACATATTGTTCTCTGATTATCTCTTGTATTTCCTTCTGTTTCGCTTTGACAAATGATTAAAATTCCTTTTAATATTTCAGCTGCAGCCTCGACATTTCGACATAAAATTAGCTGTCCTAATATATGCAAATAAAATTGTTTTATCCGTGGACGTGAATCTTTTAAAAAATTGGAGTACTGTTTGATAAAATGCGCTACATCAATGCGTATACAGGGTGTCAGATTCGATATGGACAATCCC
>NW_011958773.1:0-1645 GCF_000949405.1 Vollenhovia emeryi | reverse complement strand
TTCTTCTAGCCTTAACCTCTCTTTCCTGACACCTCTCCCTTCTTCCTTTCTTACCTCCTCTCTCCGTCTCTCTCACCTCTCCCTCGCTCTTCTCCTCTCCTACTTACTCCCTTCTGTCTTCTTCTCTTCCACAATTCCTTCACCTTCTGCCTCCGGTTCCTTTTCACCTCTACCTTCGCCTTCACTTACTCCTAGCGCTCGCTTTGCCTCCTACACTACCTGCCCCTCTCGTACACCTTCTGTACTCCTGAGCGCCTTCCCCCTCCATCTCCTCTTCCGCTTGTTCGACTGCTCGAACTCGCACTCGCCTCTCTTCGCCCGTCCGAGATCCTCTTTCTCACTTCCTCCTCTCCGTCGATATCTCTCCTCTCTTTCTCTCCCTTTCTCTCTCGATCTCGAACTCTCGCTTCTCTCCGCCAATCCTCTTCTCTCTCCGTGTCTGGTCTCGCTCCTCTGCTCCCCTCTCCCCTTCTTCTTCCTTGTTCCAAGATCGCCGACTCATGCCGTCTCACCTTTTCCATATCAATTTCTCTTCCGCCTTCCGCCAGTTCTTCTTGCCTCCATGTCCCCTGGTTCCTCTCCCGTTCCTCTCACTCTCACTTCCTCCTCCTTCCTCACACACCACCTTAAACCTTCCTTTCGACACTTTTCTCACTACCCTCCTTCACCAGCCTCTTTCCTCGTCGCCATCTTTACCCCCTCTCTCCACAGAGTTATCTATATTTCATATAATGCCCAATATTGGGTGTAAAAATTAATGCCATATAATGATGAGAACGAAATTTTTGTAAGTTCTACGTTGTCGAGATCTGCTCAGATCCGGAAAGATCTGCTCAGATCTAGAAAGATCTGACGCATAATGTCTGCTCAACTTTGCAAACTAAGAATGATCAGATTTGGTGAGATCAACATATGTCTGGTTGGGTCTGACTAAACCTGGTGAGATCTGATGCGTATCTCAGGAGATCGGAAGAGATCCGATTGGACTTGCGATTCAATATCGAACAGTAGTAATGGTCAGATCTTGTGAAATCGAACTAAAGTTTAGCATGTCTGGCTGGATCTGATCAGATCTGGCCATGCAGATCTGACGAGATAAAATTTTGTCCAATCAGATCTGACCCTACTATAATTTCAGATCTCGTTGTATCTCATTTTATCAAATCAGACATGGTCAGATCTCCTCCATTTTTTCCCGGGAGTAATATTAATATTGCACTTTTACATAACGTGTTATATATCTGTTATATTGCTGTTATATTGTTATAACCAGTAAATAGCAAAGACATATAATAGTTTTAAAACGTAGTTATATTATAGTTACAAAGAGGATTATGTAATGTCAACATTAATAGTATATAACTTCTGTTATATTGCCTGTTATTTCTACATTATACATTACTAAAAAAAAAATAGGGAACACTTTTCATACCCTAAAAATTGGGCTATTTTCAAACCACTGAAACTCGGCGAAAAATAATCGTAGATACAAAATTAAAAAAGCATTTTAAAGCTTGAAGTTTCAACTTTAAAACTCTGTCAATGATATATTTCGATATATTCATCTTCCTCGTTCTGTTCTTTAAAAAAGAATACATTGTTTTGTTCCTTAAAATTACGTATTTTTGACACACTGTAGCTCGAT
>NW_011958772.1:0-1645 GCF_000949405.1 Vollenhovia emeryi | reverse complement strand
ACCTTTCCTCATCATTTTCATATAACCTCTGCTGTGCATGTCTATGAGCATCATTATCCTGTCGATGAGACCTTTCTTGCAAATTCTCAATTCTTCTCCTTTGCTGTGAACGTCTTCCTTCGCGACTCAATATATACAAATTACTCCCTTTTCTCTTTCTAGGCATTTTACCTAAATGAACATATATTCACTAATATACTCCTATAAACCGTTTTCTTCTTATTTAACAAATCTTTATTACATATATTAATTTAAAACATTAGATTTTTTCCTACCTGAACGTTAAATTATTAAATATTAATCCCATTCATTTGTCTACTTTTAAATTATTTGTTATAAATTTAATTTGTACATTAAACTTACTTTGTCTACTATTTCCTTTAAGTTTATATTATTTCTATTTGTATTATTTGGACGTTCTCCTTTCTCTTATTTTCGGTTTGACCTTATCCTTTAATTTTTTTCTTTTTTTCTTTCTGCTTCTATTTCATTATAAACATTCGCATATTATATTTTTATCAATAATAAAAATTTCTTTATTTAAAATTATGTTCATAATAAAAATTCAATATTCTAAAATATAATTTATTGAATTATAATGAACATAATTAATCTTTTATTGAATTTTTTTATTTCATGCACGCATGCACGGATGCACGCACCAACTCACCCAGTTAACAAAAGACAGATTAAAATGTCAGAATTTTCTCCATTAAAAATTCTAAACTCGTTTCCGAAATAATATCTCCCACAATAAATGTCCATAAATTACCAAAAATTCCATGAAATTCATTTTCGAGAATAATAAGTCGTAAATATCACTTTAATATACACAACAATCGCGGAATGACCCAATGCCGAATATTTTTAACATGATAACAAAATATATTTCTCCAAAAAACTCTCAAGAACTCAATTGGACGAACTTATTATTAGCCTCCTCTTACCTTGAGGTGATCTATGACAGGCATGTAATAAAACCCTCTTATGAAGTTTATGTGATCGTTTTCAACAAATATCCGATATAGAGGCCACTCGTGGATCATAAGTTGAACTGACCTGTTTTTAAGGAAGATACGCATGAGTCGCCTTGAATTCCTCTCAACTAACTTAAGAAGTTAAGCTAAAACCTAGGATGATCATTCGAACAACGCTTTCAAAATCGCAATCGGCATAACCCGTAACGAAGATTTATAAAATCCTCGCATAAAATACGTCATAATACCCTAAATAAATCAATACCTGTAACAAAGAAGTAGCTTCTCACGACGTTAACGGGATCGATGGCATGAACTCATGAAAATTCCTCCCTCGACTTTTACGCGATCGCCTGCAAAAACGCAGAAGACGCGTCTGCGTGCCAAGATCGCTCGAGAGACGTTTGATTATCTTGATTCAAGATCCCAAAATCCGGAGAAGCGTCGGAAGATTCGAAATAATCAGCCTCACAATACGTTCAATACATCACTGCGTTTAAACCATATAAAGCTTGGCAGGACCTTTACCTGTTTGCGGAATATTTATTACACGTTCACAAAATATTCTTCAAAATTCTTTCAAGATGTAAATTGCACGAACTTATTATTAGCCTCGCATTACCTTGACGTGATCTATGACAGGCAAGTAATAAAACCGTCTTACCACG
>NW_011958771.1:0-1645 GCF_000949405.1 Vollenhovia emeryi | reverse complement strand
CAGTTGGCGAAGAATCTAATTTCATCAAGACTGAAACAGCAGAGAAGGAGTATGCAAAACCTAAACGAAAACAATCAAACGTTTCGTTTGAACATTATGAAACATTATCTTCGGGAGAGGAAGAGTACGTGGAACCAAATTTTAAACGAAAACGATCAAACGCTTCGTTTGACAATTCCCCCATCATGGTTTCAACACCGATTAAATCAACTTTGAGACGATCGATCACCGTTCCAGCTACTTTGAATTAGGTATGTGCCGGATATCCGGCAAATATCCGGTATCCGGCCTATCCGGTCCTTTTATTATTATCCGGCCGGATAGCCGGATTTCATTAGTATCCGGCAAAATATCCGGCTAAGTTTTTATATTAAAAATTTGATAGTTTGCATCTTTGATATAGGAGATTCGAATCCTCTAGGAACAAATAAACTAATCATTTTTTATTAGATTAGTTCTCTAATGTATGTACGATATTCTGTTAACTAAATTTATAATTTTTAGGACGCTATTCGACACAACTGTCAATAAATTTTAAGTAAAAGAACTTATTGCGAAAAATATTGTCTCAGCCAGGATTATCTTGGCTGCAGTAATATTTTTCCCAATAATATGGGACATTCCACTTTAACATTAATAATTGTTCCTTTTTTCAATACTAATCGTTGTGACAATTTATTGTTTGCTCCAAAAACTCTAATGTTTATTAAAAATTTTTACTTTATTTTATAGAGATTTCATTTCATTAATAAAAATGTAAAATTATTTTTATAAAGGCTCTGATCAAGGACGTAATTTTATGTATAAGTCATGTATAAGTTGTCTGAATCAAATACTATGTTCAAGAGATAGGGAGGGGCTCCGCAGCAGCAACATTCGACACTTCAAACTTCCAACAATAATTAGAACTTATGTACCCAAGGAGAAATGAAAAGTCAAGATGACGTCAGTTTGATGTTATATTGACAAAAATATGACGTAAATTTTGTCAATATGACATTAAACTGACATCATCTTGATTTTCATTTCTTCTTGGGATATGTACTATAATATTGTTTTTTAATTAATGACGAATATCCGGCCGGATATCCGGTATTCAGTCGGATATCCGGTATCCGGTATCCGGTTTCACGTTATTACCGGATATCCGATATCCGGTATTCGGCAATTTCACTATCCGGCACATCCCTACTTTGAATGAAACAGCCAAAATTTTACAACCGCGCGAATTATCGTACGAATATCCACACACACTCTCCGTCGAAGAAATTTTCGAAAACCCTAACGAACCTCTCGTGACGTCCGTTCGACACAAGTTACAAACGGTCGAGGGGCAAAAAATTTTAAAAACGCACTACGGTCCGTTGGGGAAAAGTATTTAGGAGCTGTCTTAAGCGGTAAAAAATCCGTCAATATAGATAGTGTTTACGGTTATTTCAGCAACAATGGAACGATGATTGGTAACAAACGTATCGATTTGGATAAGAACGATGATATAATCGTAGATGGAAAAAAGTATACCGGTACACAAGGCCTTTACGAACTGATTTTCAAAAAATTTCCTGAAGAAGATAGTTATACAAAATCTGATAAACGCAACTACAAAAGTATACTTTTGGCAACAAATGCACATAGACGTGATCAT
>NW_011958770.1:0-1645 GCF_000949405.1 Vollenhovia emeryi | reverse complement strand
TTATGAGAGAAATCTAACTTTACTACGATGTTTCTTGAAAGTATTCAAATTATTCTTATTTTGTTCTTAAAGATTCCTCTATGAGGAAGCCATAACAATGGAAGCAATGTGCAAATTTGTAATTAGAAAAAATTAAATTAAAGTAAAGTGTGCAAATTAGAAATTGGTACATGGCTTTCTGATAGAGGAAGCTTTAAGAGCAAAATAAGAATAATTTAAATACTTTCAAGAAACATCGTAGTAAAGTTAGATTTCTCTCATAAAGCTTCATCTATAAGGAAGCCATAACAATTGAAGCAATGTGCAAATATCTAATTTTAATGATGAGGAAGAAATTTGCAAATTTCCAATTTGCACGCTTCAATGATGAGGAAGCAAGGTGCAAATTTCTAATTTGCACACTTTCAAGAAACATCGTGCAAAATTAGATTTCGCTCCTAAACGTTCCTCTATGAGGAAGCAATGTGCAAATTTCTAATTTGCACACTTTTTTTTGTACTGTTTCCTAGTCGTTGACATCTTCTGGGAGTGTTTTAGCAGGAAGGGAATAAGAAAAAATCGATATATAATATAGATAATATACATTTTATTTTTTATGACAGTGCCACCAATTGAACAGTTTAAATACATTTTGCAAAGCGCAATTCGATACATGTTTGTGGCAACGTAAAGTATGTGTAGCGTCCATCTTTCTCAACGATTCCACGTTTTCGTAGTGCTCGTCGATGCTCTCGACGTAGACATCCTCTCTCGCGTCATCCTGAAGCAAATCCCGTAACCATTCTCGTTTTTCAAGCCCCTTTACGTAAACGATGGGCAATGTTTCATTCTCCGTCACCGTCCTCAACGCCTTTGTAATCTGGTCTTTAGCAGTGAAGTATCGAACCGTTCCATCGTCCCATTGCAATCCGTGATGGTTGACCGTCACCCAGGATACGCGCTGCTTATCCGTTTTGCTGAGAAAATTACACGGCTCGGGGCTTTAGAAGATATAATGAGAGAGAATATATCTTTCTCTGAGAGCGGCAAACTCCTTCACGACGAAGGAGTTTTTGCCAACGATGAAACCTTGCAGATCGACAAACGTTGGTGTAGTCATGACAACACCTTTGAGACTGCACCTCATTACGATACATGAATCTTTCTTATATTGGAATACTGTCGACATTGCAATTTACATGATTTTGCGCACTACATTGGACAATGGGCAGTATTCGATGACACGATCGTGCAAGATGAGACAGTAGGCTGTAGTATTTGCAGGCACATTCTCCTTGCAATCAAATTCTATGCGTACATCCACAGTAGCGCTCTTGATAGACTCGTTCTGTCGCGCGCAATCGATGACTACGAAAGGTCCATTCGTCAAAAATGTGGTTACGGTGCAAAGCGTTTCATAGCAGTCGTATCCATAATAAGCTTTAAGAAAACGTACATACATGTCAAAAAGTATAGCGTATTTATTTTTTTTGAAGTCTAAATTTAGGTCATCATATGGATAAAATTCAGAGTTGAGATAAAGTTTCACGTCATCAGATTACAGTCATCGAATACGCTCGCATCTTCAGACATGATATTCTTTCGGCCAGTCTGCAGAGCAAAGATAACATATCGCGGTTTCTCTAACTGAGTCGCTGATTTGATC
>NW_011958769.1:0-1644 GCF_000949405.1 Vollenhovia emeryi | reverse complement strand
TCTCTCTCTCTCTCTCTCTCTCTCTCTCTCTCTCTCTCTCTCTCTCTCTCTCTCTCTCTCTCTCTCTCTCTCTCTCTCTCTCTCTCTCTCTCTCTCTCTCTCTACTAGCAATTAAGTAGCAATTTAATTTGATTATTATTGTGACAACTTTACTTAACAAAAACTCGTGAAATCCGCATAAAAAACATTAAAAATGTAAAAAAACGCCAAGTATATTTTTTAAAAATAATATACAATAGAAAAAACAAAAATTATCAGAAAGAAATCTGCCTAAAAAAACATTAAATTTTCTAAATAATATGTTAAAAAAACCCGATAGAAAAATCAAATATATTGCCATGAAAAAGGAGTGAAATCAAAATGTTACTCCAAGTATATTTATTAGAGATTCACTGCCAGTACTAGAAATCTATAGTTTACGTCACGCGTGCACTATAGATTTTCAGTACTGGCAGCTAATATCGGAACGCAGCCTTAATATAAAACATGAAAGACATTTAAAACATTTAATACGGTGGCCAAATAAAATTTTGAGAATATGAAATGCAATAAATAGCACAATAAAGAGGCGTAGAAATTGAAAAAGGAGTAATTACGATAACAAGCAACAAATTATGAGAGACAAAAATTGAAAATGGGCAAAATCTCCAGCAGCAGCTACTTGGCGCGTCCGTTTTGCTTATATTTACAACATTATTATAACATTAATATTTTCTTGAAAGTTATAAGTATTTATTGAAGAGTATAAAGATTTATAATTGGAAAAGTTTTAATGTTTATTTCTTTTAATTAAAATTTTGGTTTAATTATTAGTTTTAATTAATTTAAAATATGCCATGCGGCGACTAATATCAGTAATGCTGACAAGTTGAGTACGGATAACTGTCCTGATGACATTAAAATTATAAGCAAATTCTTTATAATATGATTAAATTCGGCTGTCATCTTGCGTAATACATTTATTTGATTACAACGTTATTATAATATTAATGTTTTCTTAAAAGTTATAACTATTTATAGTTAGAAATGTTTCAATATTAATTTGTTTTAATTAATAATTCGTTTTAATTAATTTTAAATAGTTAGGCCATGTGGCGACTAATATCAGTAATGCTGACAAGTTGAATACGGATGACTGCCCTAATAACGCTAAAATTATAAGCAAAACGGGCGCGCCAAGTATCTGCTGCTGGAGATTTTGCCCATTTTCAATTTTTGTCTCTCATAATTTGTTGCTTGTTATCGTAATTACTCTTTTTTCAATTTCTACGCCTCTTTATTGTGCCATTTATTGCATTTCATATCCTCAAAATTTTATTTGGCCACCGTATTAAACGTTTTAAATGTCTTTCATATTTTATATTAAGGCTACGTTCCGATATTCACTGCCAGTACTGAAAATCTATAGTGCACGCGTGACGTAAGCTATAGATTTCTAGTACTGGCAGTGAATCTCTAATAAATATACTTGGAGTAACATTTTGATTTCACTCCTTTTATATTTGGTTTTTCTATCGCGTTTTTTGAACATATTATTTAGAAAATTCAATGTTTTTTAGGCGGATTTCTTTTTGATGGTTTGTGTTTTTTCTATTGTATACTATTTTTAAAAATATACTTGGCTTTTTTTACATTTTTAATGTC
>NW_011958768.1:0-1644 GCF_000949405.1 Vollenhovia emeryi | reverse complement strand
GTTTTAATTCGTACACGAAGGGAACAGAGGAAAGTTCTTCAAGTTTTAATGAAAACAACGAGACAGATACAAGTACCAACAGTAACGTCGACGAGTGGTCTGATGAAAGCACTAAATTATTATTAGATAAATATGCCGATTATCTAGAATTAGTTGGTCCAATGAAACGTTTTAAAAACAAGAAGGTAATGTGGATACAAATCGCGAAAGACTTAAAAACAGTTTTAGGCATACAAAAAACATATATTCAATGCGAAAATCGTTATAAAACAATCCTTAGAAGAAAACGTATCAGTGACAAAAATAATTCGACTTCCGGATCGAAAAGAGTTAAAGTATGTTTTGAAAATGAAATTAAACAGATTGCTGCCAAAGACGATAGTGTAGAGCCAGAAGTATTACAAAGTGCAAATAAAGTTATAGTTAATGCTAAAAATTCTAATTTGCCAGAAGCGTCCAAATTAAAAAATGAAGATAAAGGTAAAGGTAAAGGTAAAGCTAGCTTAATTGAAACTCTAATTGAAATTCATAAGCAAAAAGAAGTTAAAAAGCAAGAACGACATGAAGAGAAAATGAAACTACTAAAAAGCTTTTTTGATAGAGAGAATGTTAATAAAGATTCCTAAGACATGTGTGATATATTATATAAAAGATTTTTTTCTATATCTATTAGTTTATTTCTAACATGTATAAAAACATTGTATAACCTAAAGGAAGATATTTATGTTTAAAATAAGAAAAACGTAATAACTTTTTAGTTTGATAAAATATAAGCATTATTGTAATTTTCTTTATTTTTATTATGAAGACTTGTTTTTATATTGAAAGATACAATGTTAAAAAAATATATATAATAGATTAAAATGATATATATATAATATATGTAAACTATGGTTAAAATATTATAAGTACTGTGATATTACATGTATTAGTGATATTAATTCATAATGCTTATACAGAAAAAGCTGTATGCACACACACAACTTATAAACTTAAAAACTATTATTTTTCCACGTCGAAGTTAAATTAATGTAATATCTGACACAATAAATTTCTTTTTTCTTCACCTGCAGCTCTGTCATTATTTCTATGCTCTTCTTCAAAATGTTCAATGTTTTGAAACTGTTCGTCTATTTCTTCAAACAAATCATCAAATTCATCTTCATGAAGAATACATAAATTATGTAGCGTACAACAAGCTATGATAAATTTACAGGACCGTTGAACCGTATGAAAGTCTAATCTAATTAGTTGTCTGAATCGCACTTTTAATAAACCAATGGCATTTTCGATTTTTACTCGACAAGCAGCGAATTTGTAATTGAAATTTCGTTGCTCTTCTGTTAAATTGCCATAATCTCTATAAGGAGTAATAAGATATTTTTTAAGAGGATAGGCAGCATCGCCTAATATATGCCATTCATTCTCACATATATCTGGCAAAGTGGCACTTATAAAAGACAATTTAAAAACACGTGCATCATGAATTTTACTAGGTGGTCCTGTGAAAACATCAAGAAACTTCCTTTTCGCATCACATATTACTTGCAGCGTCAAAGAAGGCATATCATGTCGATTTACATAAGTTGACTTAATTTTATGAGCAGGTGTACGTATCGAAATGTAAGTTCCATCTATGCAGCC
>NW_011958767.1:0-1644 GCF_000949405.1 Vollenhovia emeryi | reverse complement strand
TCGAGACTGGAAACCCCGAGTCGGAGAAGAGGTATTGAAACGGACGCACGAACTTTCCAGCAAAACGGACGATTTCAATGCAAAGCTCACACCAAAATATGAAGGTCCGTATATAATTCACCGGATGCGATCGCCTGTAATCTTCGACCTAAAAGCCACCGACGGCGGAAGAACCGTGCCGCGCGTACACATACGCGATTTGAAAGCGATAAGCCCCTGACGGGCCCGTCCGTCACTTAAAACTACTGCCGGGGCCTACATTCCGCTAAACTACTGCCAGAACCGGTACTCCGCGTAAACTACTGCCGGGCTTATATTCCGTTCGCACTACTGGCGAAGATTGTATTTCCGCGAATTTTCCCGGACACCTGTACTTCTCCGAACTTCGCTTGAAGCCTGTATTTCCGCGAAGTCGCCGACCGCTGACCGCTCTTCCCCCTCTCCGCCACCCACGCGCTCCGATAAGTTTTCGCGGACCGGGCGAAGTAAAATCAGTCTCGCTCCGACTTTTCGTGATGACGGATCCGACCTCACGAACGCCGACGCTTCCGCGTAAAGTGGTGCCGTCCGCCCGACCACCGTTAGTCGGCATCACGCCGAACCGACCACCGGGCTCCGGGCCCAGGAAGGCCGACGCCGGGGGATTGTGGCGAAGAGTCGTCGCGCGCCGTATCCGCGACACCCCCGGGATGATCCGCCGTGGGCTCACCGGACCGCGACGCTCGCCGGAGGATATCCCGGTGGTACAGCTGAGTGACGAGGAGAACGTGCCACCGGGCCCCACCGTTTCCTCCACCACCGGACCGACCATCCGCCGCCACGAGATCCTGCCGCGGCATACCATCCGGCTGGTGAGGGTCCCGAGAGGGGAGGGCGTTTCCGCCGTCTCCGCAGCCGGGGCCGCCGCACCGGTGATCCCGCCCCTCGCCCTGGCCCTCCAGGAGCCGATCGTCGCGGCCGTTCCGCGCGCAGTGGCGATGCCTGCCGCCTCCGAGCCCATACCAGCCCCGGCTCGCGCAGGGACCAACGCCGTTTCCGCCGTCGGGGATAGGGGATTGTCGCGAATGCCTCGCGACCCCTTCTTTATAAAACCCGCGGCACCGAGGGAAGAGAAGGACGTCCTGGTCGATGGATGCCTGATCCGGGTGCCCATCGGCGTTAAACGCTGGCGCACCCGGATCGGGAAGATAAAGTACGCGCTCCGACTCGACCCGGCGACTGGCACGGTTCGCCATTGGTCGAAACGCCAGTTATAAGATTGTAAGTATTCCGTAGATAGAATTTCGAAGAGCGGAAATCCGGAAATTCCGCTCTCCGAAAGAAGGGGGGGGTGTAACGAGGGCGACCGGGGAGGTGCGGCCGCGTACAAAAAACCCGAATTCCTCGAGCGAGAGAGAAGGAAATAGAGCCAGCCGGGAAAAATCGATAACGCGCGGTTGCCACGTCGGAGTCAGCCGGCGAAGAAAATCGATAACGCGCGGTTGCCGCGTCGACGCTAGCCAGAGAAAATCGATAATGCGCGGTTGCCACGCGTTGATGGCAACCGGCAACGCCGCGCCCGCCCCCGCCGCCTCACCCCGCGCGCCTCCGTCCGGGGGGTATAAAAGCCCCTCCGGAGCAGGCGATTTAACTTAGTTGACGCTT
>NW_011958766.1:0-1644 GCF_000949405.1 Vollenhovia emeryi | reverse complement strand
AAATTTGTGATGTATACACAGATACACTAAAATATGTTATTGAACACTAATAATATTTCAAAAAAAGGTGATTTTGGAGAAAGAAAGCTTGGGCAAAGGTGGGCAACCCAGCTAGTATAGTTATAATAATAATTTGTTATTGCAACTTAAAAATTATAATTATACAACTTAAAAATTAAATATTATATTAAATTGTGATTCAAATTTAAAAACTGTAATATAATATTATAATGTATTATGTTTTATTGTAACGATTTATCTTTATGATGGACAAAAAGTTTGAAATTATTGTTATTATCTCTCTCTTTATCGAACCGATAAATAATTATACTTATACATAAAAAGTAAGATTATTTTTAAACGTTTTCATAAAAATATATTTTATTAGAATAGGCTACACATTATATACTAGTATATTGAACTGTATGGTGAATAACACGTTGTAACAATCTATGATCTCCAAAAACGATTTTTTTAATTTTATTTTCTTTTATCAAATTTCATTAAAATGAATAAACGTTTCATATATAAAAATTATGCTTTCTGTCGAAGTAAAATTGATTAAAGGAATTAATGTTTGTAATTATTAAAATAAGTTCATAATTTTTCTATAACAAATATTCTAATAGCATATAGCACGAATAATAATATGCAATTTACCTTATTAATAGATGCTTCTCTAAGTTATTTTGACGGTGTATATTTAACTGTCTCATTATTTACAATAAAACCCTCATAAGCACTAAAGTATTTTCTTGAAATCTATTATTATTATAGAAGTAGTATTGGTATTATAATTGAGAAGAACTTATAACTGTTCGTTACAATTGTACTTAAAGAACTGAAGTAATGATTTTAACAAAATTGTATGTAATGCTGCCATTGTTTCTGATACTTATATCTCACATATATAATAAATCTTTTTGTGAAGTCGTTTTGGTAGATAACAACTACTAAATATAAAAGTATCCATGTCAGGTTTGATTGCGATTAAACGTCTTAAAACGTTCAATAGAATCGAACAAATAAGATAAGTTAATGATTACAATATCAACTTGTATACAGGGTGTCCTGAAATTTGCGAATCAAAATACCATAGCAAGAAAGACGTCGAAAAAATAAATTAAAAAGTTATTTGCCATTTTTCGTTCCGAGCAGTAGTTTTTTTAGATAAAAAGGTTCAAAACAGGCCAATCATACATTACGGTTGAACGGAAACTTGTCCGTGAGTCGCGCGTCGGTAGTGTTATTGCACTAACACTATCGACGCGCGACTCACGGACAGGTTTCCGTTCAACCGTAATGTATGATTGGCCTGTTTTGAACCTTTTTATCTAAAAAAAACTACTGCTCGGAACGAAAAATGGCAAATGACTTTTTAATTTATTTTTTCGACGACTTTCTTGCTATGGTATTTTGATTCGCGAATTTCAGGACACCCTATGTTATATGTATACACACAGGGCGTTAAATTGCAAACGTAGATAAAACTGTACATATAGGTATTTTTTTTATCTTGTCAGTTGTGAATGGTTACTTACATTCAGGAAAAGTGCAGTGGTGTCAGTAACTGCAGAAAAACCGTACCATTTATTTGAATACGCCATACTCAAAACAATGAAATATAATTCACACATATATACA
>NW_011958765.1:0-1643 GCF_000949405.1 Vollenhovia emeryi | reverse complement strand
GAGTTATCCTCTACAACAAGTATTTGTCGGCTCAAGGCGTCCACGTGTAACATACGGGAACCCGATCTGTGCTCTAAGACATAATCGTAATTCTGCATTTCTAGAACCCATCGCGCAATACGAGGATTAGTTTCTTTTTTGTTTAGGGTAAGGCTCAGAGCTTGACAGTCGGTGATTATCTTAAATTTTAACCCGAGCAAATGCGTCCGAAATCGCCGAAGCGCGTAAACGATTGCCAACGTCTCTAACTCAAAACTGTGATATTTCGATTCCGTTTCAGTAGTTCTCTTTGAAAAGTAGAAAATCGGGTGCAGCTTCCGATCTGCCTTCTTTTGCATTAGGATTGCTCCAAAGCTTGCCGCGCTCGCGTCGCAGTGTAACTCTGTTTCGTCTCTCGGCGAGTATATGCTTAGTATAGGCGCGTTTACTAACTTACTTTTTAGCGTTTCGAAAGCACGCCGTTCCGTTTCTTCGAACCGAAAATCCGCCGACTTCTTTATCATATCATACAGAGGTTTTGCGATTGTCGAAAAGTTTTCTACAAACTTCCTGAAATATGAGCATAATCCTAAAAAGCTCTGCACTTGCCGGACATTTCGCGGAGCCGGGAATGTCTTTACGGCCTCAAGGCCCCGATCCGTCGGTCGAATACCGTCGCCAGATATCGTATAACCTAAATAGTCTAACTTCGTTTCGAGAAACCGGCACTTATCTAACCGTAACTCTAGTAAGTTTGCCACCAGTAGCTTAAAAACCTTTTCCAGGACTTGCAAGTGATCGTTCCCGTCATTGCTCGATCGTTTCCGTCATTATGAAAAAATCGTCCATATATACTGTCATTTCGCCGTTTCTAATTAACTCGTCAAATATTTCTGTAACGTAACGTTGGAATTTGGATGGGGCTCCATTTAACCCGAAGGGCATTTTCATAAATTCGTACTGGCCCCAGGGCGTAATAAACGCGGTATACTTTATCGAGTCTTCGTGCATCGCGACGTGAAAGAAACCGTCCTTTAAGTCTAGCGTTGTGAAATATTTCTTTCCCTCCAACAAGTCGAGTTGATCCTCGATTAGGGGAAGCGGAAAATTATCGCGCGTGGTTACTTTATTAAGCATGCGAAAATCCACGCACATTCTCGTCTCTCCATTTTTTTTCTTCGTTAAAACTATCGCGGATGCGTACTCAGACGTACTTTTTCTAATAATATTCTTGTCGATTAACCCGTCTAAGATGTGTCGTAACTTATCCTTTTCATCATAAGAGAGTCTACGTGGTGTACGATAAAACGGTTTGTCGTCCGTAAGCGTAAGTTTCATAATATTCTCGACAGCGGGACTCGTTGGCTTTTCCGCTTTAATATAAAACCTATCAAATAATTTACGCGCTTGGGCCTTGATGCCGTTCGGTAAGTTTTCGTTAATTCGCATATCTTGCGCCATTGTCTTAGCCTCCTCTACGTCTAACTCTATTTTCATAATCTCCGGAATCTCGTTTTCATTGCTTAATGTTAGTTTCGCTAATTTCATAAAATCGCGCCCTAGGATCATTGGACTCCGCATCGTGCTATCCGAGACAATCCGTATCATTACGTTGTATTTTTTCTCATTAAATACAAGCGCCGCGCCTACGCATCCTATTACTT
>NW_011958764.1:0-1643 GCF_000949405.1 Vollenhovia emeryi | reverse complement strand
TTAGATGATGCCCCACCGTTGCCTGCCGAGTCCGGCCTGCTCGCCGTCTACGCTTTCATTCGCTCAGACATTAAAATTTTTTTCTCGATAACTATTGCGAATTTTGCAAAATGGTATAATACTTTTCTATTCAGTTTGCCCCGGTCTATCCACCATCTACGGGACATACGGGTATTAGGACACACCCTGTATATTGGTCGATACGGTCGGCGGCGGCGCGGTAGTACCGGTTCGGGCCGGTGCGTTCGTACGCGGTTCGGTTTGTTCGGAGTCGGCGCGGTGTGCTGTCTTCTCGCCGGTGACAGCTCGTGTTCGCGGTTAGGTTAGGTTAGGTTCGCGGTTAGATTAGGTTGGGTGTTGTGTATACGAGCCACTCAACACGTGGCGAGGATAACAGGCTTCGCTCAGCTCGCTCTGGCCCACGGAGAGGATCGTCACTCAGCTCGTGACACGGGTCGGAGAGGATCTCCCGCTCAGATCGCGGTTCTCAGGTAGACGCTCAGCACGCGTCGGTATCGAAGGCGGTTCGGGTTCTCGCTCAACTCGCGAGGTTCGGAAGCGGTTCGGACTCAGCGCGTCGTCACCGTCGGTAGACCTGCTCAGCTCGCTGGTCGGGATCTGGTGTCTCAGTGGATTTTTCGCCATCTTTTATACAAATCGCTTGTAGGTGCGGGACGGAGTGGTGCCGGGAAAAATGTGCGCGGTGGGGGAAGTTACTTGTTGTTTACGGCACGTTATATAACTATTATTTTCATCTTTAACCAATCATTTTCATAATAATGATAGCCTCTGCAATAGTTTAGTCTGCTGGACTCAACTGCAAAGATGAAATCTTGCTAAGACAAAATCATTAAATTAAAAATCTACAGGAAAAATATTTTTCCTTATTTTTCCGGAAAAATTGGCAAGAAAAAACCGGAAAAAACCGTTTTTTCCCTAATTTTTTGTTTTTCCCGTCCTTTAGAACCCTAATCTGAATATTATGTGATACTGGATGTTGATGTGGATGACCTACACGAATCTAAACTTATTGCTGAAGGGGAAGACAACACTGGTATATCTTTTGCAATTGTATCTACAGATTGCTCTGTTATATTCGCATTTTCCTTGAAGATAAAAAGTTCAGAGTTAAAGTAAATAATATAAAAACAGAAAAAGATTTGTGCCTATCTTGACTGTTCACAATTTACTGTCCTAGTCTCTTTGTACAAACCTCGAAAATAGATTTTAATCCTTTTCTCAGCTTTAGCTGATCGCCCATATTACAAATAATAGGTGAAATTGCATCAAGGAATTCATGAAACAATTGTAAAGTTTCCTAATCAATTTGTTTTTCTGTAATTATGGACAGAACAAAATTTAACATTCTTCAGACTTGACAATTTGTAATAAATTATTTCTATTAATCATGAAACACAATACAAAATTTTAAAGAAAATAAAATCAAACACATGCAACAATTTCATGTAACAGCTGTGTATTGTAGTAACTTTTACAGTTTTTAGAATAAAAAAAACATTATTTCATATTTTTATGTTTTTTTATTATTATCTGTGTATACTATTTATTTGCGTTCAAGAATATAATTTTTTATTTTACAAAGAATTATTATGCAAAATAATTTCAATGTTAAATAAGAAATC
>NW_011958763.1:0-1643 GCF_000949405.1 Vollenhovia emeryi | reverse complement strand
TACATCGATGACCGTAAGTATGTAGTGGTAGCCTCTGTTGAAACGTGAGTACGCCTGCATGTCAACGAGGTCGGCTTGCCACAGATCATCGTATCCTCGAACTATGACGTGTCTCCGGGGAAAATTCTTTCTTGCCGGAGCATGCAGCTCCTCGACGAGTCTTCGCTTCTCGGAATCGTTACATCCACTCGATTTTGACGGTCTCATGTCTCGATGGTATGATCGTTGGCGTAATGGTATGCGCGAAAAGAGTATCGTGCGATATATGTTTTCTACCAGCTCCGAAATACAGACCCGTTTCCGAAATACAGACCCGTTTTCCGAAATACAGACCTGTTTACAGACCCGTTTACATACCCGTTTCCGAAATACAGACCTGTTTACAGACCCGTTTACAGACCCGTTTACAGACCTGTTTCCGATTCGCCGATACTCGAGTTAATTTACAATAAAACCGGCCTCACGAAGTTTCCTCGATAATGGACAGCATCTCGTTGTCATGCGCGTTGTGACCGGCTCGGCGCGAAGCGTCGAACAATCGTAAGCGGTCCACAAGCTCATTGGGATCGTCCCAATGCACGTAATCGATCGCATTGTTGTTTAGCGTCATAGTGCTAGGTAATCCTTTTCCAGATTTCATTTTAGACCGCGTCTGTACTCCTTCGTTCGGCAGTAACAGTGCGATTACATGTTTGTACTTGTATCCTCTGGTACCCAATATCTGAACATGCGCGCTATAATTGCGTCTATACGCATTTGTCGTCAGCAGTATGCTCCTGTACTTTTGCAGATCGTCTTCCGTGTATACTTCATCATCTGGAATTCTCTTGAAAAGTAGTTCGTAGAGACCCGGTGTTCCTTTGTATCGCACGTCATCGACAAGTATGTTATCATCGATGTCCACTTCGAAGTGTTTATCACCAAGCAACAGTTTATCCTTGCCAACATGAACACCGTACACGAAATCTATATCACCGTATGTACCGCACCTTTTGGTATGCGGTCCGCGTAGAACTGCCTCAATATATTTTTTACTCAGCTGACCCAGGTGCTGCAATGCTTTTTGACCCGTTTCCGTTTGTATCTCGCGTTCAGCGAATACAGCGAGCGGTTCGCCTGTGTTTTCGAAAACATCTTCGAGTTCGAAAGGTGCGCTTGGTACGGCTACGTTCTTCGAGTTTCGCGATGCACTCGTCGCATTGCAGAATCCACGCGAAATAGTCGCCCATGGTAGCAACCTCGTCGACTCGCGCCACCAGATCTTGATCCATGTTGTCGCACATATTTCCCAAGTCACTCTTTTCACATTCGTTGAACTTTCGTGAAACCGATTCGCTCGACTAATGGACTTCGAAATGTGGAACTATAAGCTAACCTACGATATATATACTTTTTACCCCCTCTTTGCCTTTTTTGACCCAGACCCTTTCCCCAAGAAATGAAAACCAAAAGGATTCCAATCTGTTTTTCTAACTTAGAACTTGGTTTTGCTGAATTATTAGAGAAATATAAGAATTTCCGGTCAGTTCCTCGTTAGGAAATCAGGTATTTGCACATGTCAGGATTGTCAGATTATATCGATAAAGAATTTTAATCCTCCCATTATTCAGTTTACTCTATAGAAAATCTGCCGCATCGTCGGG
>NW_011958762.1:0-1642 GCF_000949405.1 Vollenhovia emeryi | reverse complement strand
AAGGCAAGGTAGAGAGAAACGTAAGTCGTATACAATAGCCTTTCACGACTTACGTTTCTCTCTGCCTTGCCTTACGTCTATGATCTAAGACAGCCTTAAGCGTTTACGGATCGTTCTCTGCCATCGGTCTTAATATATTGAGAGCAGCTTACGGGAAGAAAACACAAATATAAATGATGCGAGAAGGAAATCTATTTAATATGCTGCCAATCTAAACTCGATGGCGCAACGCAATTCAAATTCAATAAAACAACATAAATTGATGTTCAAGTGAACTACATAAACAGATACATGCATGCACAAATAAACATAAAATTATTCGTATAATAAACGAGATAAACATGTAAAATTATTATGTCATAGCCAATAGCAATTATATCTATAGAATTTAGAAGAATAATATAAGGTCAAATACGAATTAACACACAGAGTATTTTCAAGAAAGCAAATCAGGTTTCTTAAGCCTTGTGTCCACGATCCAAGAACTTGGTTCAAGTTCTAGTTTCGAGAAATGTGTAGCCAATCAACCTGCAGCTATTCCATAAAAGCTGCAAGGTGATTGGCTACGCATTTCTCGGAACTAGAACTTGGACACAGTTCTTGGATCGTGGACACAAGGCTTTAGCGGGTAATATGTTCTCGAACAGAAAAAAACGAATAAAAGAGTACCGTAATATTGATATTACACAACAACGCGGAGAATGAAGAATTAAGAATTGTAGCAACAGTATATAACCAATGTGAATAAATAAGGAGAACAAATGTCCTCAGCATTCAGACGCAATTTATAAAGAAATGAATATTGATAGGTTTTCTGCCGCATAACTCGACTGTCCGATGTAATCGAACGCGTCTATAGCAATTAAGTCAAGGGGCTGTATATTTTAGTACAGCAATAGCGATAAGAGAAGGCTTTATTTGAAGAATTCAGAGGTGCTCGCAATGAGCTTGCAATTGCGTAAAATACGCTTATTCCGGCGAAGCCGAAACGGAATCGGTGGAAGGTACTTATCGGTTCGTGGAAGCTCGAGAATATCGCTAGTTTTAGGAAACGTCCTTCCTTCTAATATCCATTGAATTATAGCGGCAGACAACTCGTCAACTCTGAATCTCGGATGGAATGTATTCCTGCGAGCAGCTCTTCCGTCTTGTATCCGCTCGCTTTCCGTCGTTGAAAGCCCGGCGGCAGGGTGACGTCCACCGTCCTTGCACCGTCGATGCCTGAATTTATCGGGCAACGCACACACCCTCGACTTCCTTAAAGGTTACAAATCCGAAAGATCACAAGCCACGGTTAAAAATACTAAGACTCTATCCGAAACACGAACTATCTCGATCGCTTCCTTAGACCGAATGAACGACGCACGCTTTTTCTTCCGCTTCCGAGCCTCGCTCGTTGCCCCGCAACTTTCCGATCAGCAATCGACGATCGGCGTTCGCATTTCCCCGCGTCTCACGCACCGCTGTTGCTATCCGGCTCGTCGTGCAAGCGCGCCAAGACGCAGAAAGCTCGGCTTTTTCAAACAGCATGACTGGTGTAATTCTTAATATGACAATTTATTGATTATATATAAAATCCTTTATATTAGTAGGACCGTAATGGTTATACTGTTAAGACAGACATTATAACGAATATTGTAAA
>NW_011958761.1:0-1641 GCF_000949405.1 Vollenhovia emeryi | reverse complement strand
AAACCCATTGTCGAACTTCTAAAGGAAATTGTTGAAAACACAGTTGGCGAAGAATCTAATTTCATCAAGACTGAAACAGCAGAGAAGGAGTATGCAAAACCTAAACGAAAACAATCAAACGTTTCGTTTGAACATTATGAAACATTATCCTCGGGAGAGGAAGGGTACGAGGAACCAAATTTTAAACGAAAACGATCAAACGCTTCGTTTGACAATTCCCCCATCATGGTTTCAACACCGATTAAATCAACTTTAAGACGATCGATCACCTTTCCAGCTACTTTGAATGAAACAGCCAAAATTTTACAACCGCGCGAATTATCGTACGAACATCCGCACGCACTCTCCGTCGAAGAAATTTTCGAAAACCCTAACGAACCTCTCGTGACGTCCGTTCGACACAATTTACAAACGGTCGAGGGGCAAAAACTTTTAGAAACGCACTACGGTCCATTGGGACAAAAGTATTTAGGAGCTGTCTTAAGCGGTAAAAAGTCCGTCAATATAGATAGTGTTTACGGTGTTTATTTCAGCAACAATGGAACGATGATTGGTAATAAACGTATCGATTTGGATAAGAACGATGATATAATCGTAGATGGAAAAAAGTATACCGGTACACAAGGCCTTTACGAACTGATTTTCAAAAAATTTCCTGAAGAAGATAGTTATACAAAATCTGATAAACGCAACTACAAAAGTATACTTTTGGCAACAAATGCACATAGACGTGATCACAACATGCATAATCCTGTAAAGAGTAACAAGGGACACAAGTATAGAAGTATAATTGCCCCCTTGCTAAAAGGTGTTGGAGAAGTATGCCGTGTACCGTGACGCTAAACAACAACAAGATCGATTATGTTCATTGGGACGATCCCAACGAGCTTGTAGATCGTTTTCGATTGCTTGAGGCCTCTCGCCAAGCGGGTCACAATGATCACGATAACGAAATCATGTCGATCATCGAAGAACTCCGCGAGGCTGGACTTATTATAAATTAAACAGGGCGCGAGTGATTCAACCAATTGACAACGAAATGCCGATCAGCAAGTTTGGAATATCGCTCGGAAGAAGCGGAACGGATCCGTACTATCAATATAGCGGATTAATTAGAAACTACGTTCGCGATAACGCTCTTTGTGTGGTTGCGACGGATTTTGATGCAAAGTCACGCAAGATTCGACGCGTAGCGCTGCCTGTAGATGATGACGATGCTGTCAAAAAACGGTACGTTCAACAGAACATGCAAATTTTGAAAGATCGACAGGATGAGATGGAGAGGAAGATAGTAACGCACCAAAATAGCATGCAGAATATGATAAACGAACTTCACGAAATGATTCAGCGTATGACTCGTCACCAATAAGTTAAATCTCTCCATTACGCGAACGTGTTGTGTTCCCGATCAACATACGATCGATCCTCGTTCCGTTCCCGTTCAACGTACGTTACGCGAACGTGTGTTCCCGATCGACATACGATCGATCCCCGTTCTGTTCCCGTTCAACGTGTGTTACGCGAACGTGTGTTCCCGATCGACATACGATCGATCCCCGTTCTGTTCCCGTTCAACGTGTGTTACGCGAACGTGTGTTACCGATCGACACACAATCGATCCCCGTTCCGTTCCCGTTCACC
>NW_011958760.1:0-1641 GCF_000949405.1 Vollenhovia emeryi | reverse complement strand
ACCATTGCAACAGCATATTCTTGAGACTAAATCAAGTAAAAAAGTCCTGCACTACTTTTCCCTCCGACAAACAGTTATCGAGAGATTATAAGCTAAGGGGCTTATTCTGTAATTAGTCATTATTAAACGATGTTGTTATGATAACGACTCTTTTATGAACGACTGTTTAATGACAATTTGTAAAAAGTTATTTATTACATATGTTGTTGAAGTACGAATGACCATCTTTCCTTAACGCCTTTTTTTAGTAGATTAGTACACTGTTAGGGGCCTATTCTGTAAGTCTTAAAAATTGCTGTTATGAAACAATTTTCGTTAACAAATGACTTTTCTTTATTCTGTAAGTAATGACTGTTGTTAATTAATGACAAAATGGCGTCAAAATTGTCGTAAACTTAACAACAGCCAGAGAGGTGTTGTTAAATGAGCACAAAGTCATTATAAGATATATAACCTACAATATTGAAACTATGCTGTCATTACGGTACGCTTGCGAATTTCTTCTTTAAGAGGATCCCGTAGCATGTCTGTATTACCGACAGAATACCATTTTCGTAGTTATAACCTTTCGTCGTATTAAATTCATGGAATCAAAAATGCTTGCGTACAATTACAGTATATGCATTGATGATCCCGAGAAACTCCAATTTTATACCAAAAATGAGTAAAAATTACAAAATTCATATAATCGATCACATATAACCTAACCTAACCTTGTAGACGCGAACTGTCACTCCGTCATACTTGTGCTTCGTTCTCGGGATATTCAACCGTTCCGGGACTTTTAGACCACCCTGTATATGTATTCACACGTACGTACGTATATGTGTGTATACACTCTCAACATAATAATTATCTTTATATAATATAATTATATAATTATGTATTATGTAATATAAAATTATTAAGCAGTTCAATAAATGTATTGTCAATACTGATAATATATTATTTTCATTACACATACTATAGCCTTTCAGTACTGGTAATGTAGAAATAAAAACATATTTAGGTTAAAGGGGCCTATTCTGTTTAATCATTATTAAACGATGTTGTTATGATAACGACTCTCTTGTGAACGACTGTTTAATGACAATTTGTAAAAAGTTATTCTGTACACATGTTGTTAAAGTACGAATAACCATCTCTCTGTAACGACTTTTTTTAGTGGATTCGTACAACTGTTTTTTAACCTAGATATGTTTTTATTTCTACATTACCAGTACTGATAGACTATACGAGTAGTACCTGTAATGAAAATAATATATTTTCAGTATTGACAATACATTATTATATTATATTATATAAAGGTAATTATTATGTAGAGAGAGAATGCTTACACACACATATACATATAATATAAGTACGTACGTACGTACGTACGTACGCGCGCGCGCGCGCGCGCGCGCGCGTGCGTCCGCGCGTGCGTGCGTGCGTGCGTGTGTATGTGTGTGTGTGTGAATATAATATGTGTTTTATTCAGGATGGATAATAAGGATCAAAAGAAAAAACGTGCGGCTAAAACTACACGTAGGCAATACGAGTTGTATTTGGAAGAACTCCGCGCAAATAAAGCATTTAGAGAAAATAAGTTTGATGCAACACAACCTAACATTATTGAGGAATCATGGCAGAAACTTTGTG
>NW_011958759.1:0-1640 GCF_000949405.1 Vollenhovia emeryi | reverse complement strand
TAGGACATAATATGTATATTTCAAAGAGATCTACAACTTTTGTTTAAAACATTTTTCAAAATTTTTAATATTTCTGAAAATTACGTCTGAAAATTACATATAATTGGTCGACATTGTTTTTTTAATAACTTTTTAACAAACAACGAGCGACGGCTAAAACCTTCTGAGCGTTACTCAGGAGGGTAACCTTGACAACATATGTCAAGGTCAAGGTCATCGGAGCTGACTCCCCTATAGTGAATATTTACCAAAATCTCTAATCTTAGTAGTTAGAATTTAAGTAACAATGATTTTTGTTCCGATACATTTTCTCGATTGAACAGAATTAATCGTTTATTTAATCGGTACCAATAAGTCCGCAGAATGATACACAAAACGTAGTAACAGTCACGGAACAATTCCATAGGCGGGACAACGAATTCTCAACGTTTTTTTGTTGTTTTTCATTTGGCGCGGTATCGTACGACGTTACGCGGGCCAAAGTTTACCTGAAGGTCGCCGCGCTCTCATTCGCTCGCCGAACGTCGTGCTGGCAAGCAGTGGCGAGAGTCGCTCCGTGCGTGGTGTTACTTTTGCGTTATCGGTTTTCAAGACTCGATCGCGACGAACACAGGGATAAAACATTATTAATTTGCACACCTTTATTAGTAACAATCGACGTTCCTCGATTAATTATTAAGTTTCTACAACTCGTAATGAGAAACGAATTGCATATTGAGGCGACGGCTCTTTATCAACGTATAGATATTTCACGAGACTAACTCATCTAAATTATAAATGTAAACCGCGGTATTTTGTCGCGGTTACATCTCGTTTACGCACCGCGCTTTTAAATATCTGTCGATTTCGTTTCAAGGATTAGATTAAAATTTAAATGACAAAGATTGTAAAATATCGTTTCGTTACGGACTAATAACTACTTCTTTACCGCAGATTATGCTTCCGATGCTTGTGTTGCCTTTTATATCGCCAATTCAAAAGTGATTTATCCATTCTTCCGAATCAAAAATGCAAGTTGTTAATTTGAGTAATTTGTATGATAGAAAGTCACGCGATACCTATTTGTTAATGGCATTTCGTGCGTTTCGCGGTATTTCACATCGCGTACGGGAGTGCCGGAAATTTCGCGCGATCGATGATTTTCGCGAGTGAGTGTTGTATGAGTGCCACAAGGAAATCTGAGAGGAGGAGGAGGCCAATGAGGCATCGGGCAACAGCGGAGAAATCGGTGAGGTGAGTGTCTTACATTTTGCTTCCTCATAGAGGAAGCTTTGTTTTCATGCGAAAAATTTTTTTCCAGTTTTCAATGCCAATGGGTTTAAAATGTTTTAAAAACTCAAAAAACATAATTTTGCTTCCTCATAGAGGAAGCTTTGTTTTCATGCGAAAAATTTTTTTCCAGTTTTCATTGCCAATGGGTTTAAAATGTTTTAAAAACTCAAAAAACACAATTTTTGCTTCCTCATAGAGGAAGCTTTGTTTTCATGCGAACATTTCTTTTTGGGTTTTCTATGCCAATGGGTTTAGTATAATCTAAAAACTGCAAAAAAACACACTAATTTAAAAAATATGTGTGTGTGTGTGCGTGCGCAATAATTGTTATCGCTCCCACCTTCGCAATTTTCGAGATATCCACCAAA
>NW_011958758.1:0-1639 GCF_000949405.1 Vollenhovia emeryi | reverse complement strand
TATATTTTTGTACATATATATATAAATAAAGTTTAAATATTATAAAAAGAACTACCAATCAATTAAAAAGAACCACCCATTCCTTCCCGCTAATTTTAAGATTGCACCGGGTCCGTCCCCGGGTAAAGAGATTAAATTCTCTGACCCAAAAGAGGACCCACGGGCGTGTAGGAGCTCGAAGGGCGTCATAGCGAGCTTTGGCTCACTGACCCACTTCGAGCCCTTTAATAGATACGCCCGACTCTCGACGCGCATCTGTTCGAGCGCGGCGAGAGAAAAACAGTGTTCTCTGTGCGGCGTCCTTCCGCATAGTCAGTCCCGATAAAAAGGGACTTGAGATAGTGGACGCCCAGCGGAGAACACGACGTAACAATACGATTCGTATCGGTTTCTGTCCGCATCCTGTACTTACTCATTGCAATCGATACGTAGACGTAATTGCTGATAGAAAATCGCATTGCCTCTGTATGTATTGAATTTGTCTAAAATTACAAATAACAAGTGCAACTGTACCCAGTTATTAAAGGTTAATCAGCAGTATATATTTTAAAAACTATAGTCTATTTCTGATAATTGTGGTAATTTTTAAGAATAAATAAAACATTTTTGTATCATTTTTAATTTTTATGTTCATATACAGGGTGTTAATAAATCATCGCATTGGCGGTACACCGTCGGATAGCGCGCGAAAATCTAAGAAAAATGCCGTTTGTTACAAATCGATCCGATCATTACGTTCCGAGTAATTAATTATTGAAAATTAATAATTTGGGCCAATCAGCGCGCGAGCCCAACGAACAGGAGAAGAGGTGCACGCGATGGGCACGCTCGGTGTATGCGTCCGCGCGCGCTGGCGGCTACGCGATTCAGCGACCCAAAATATGTAGGAATTGACTAGTCTGGTCCGTCGGACAAAAAAATTTTTTTGTGGGGCTGTGTAATCAGATAACATACCCGTGCTTAGCAAAAATGGCGCGCGATTTTCTTGGTATCCCTGCAACATCAGTTCCAGCAGAGCGACTATTTTCTAAGGCAGGTCTTATTATAAGGAAACACCGAAATCGGCTTAATAATAAATCTGCTCGTTTGTTATTATGCCTTAATTCCTGGGTATCCTCTGATTTAACGAGCCATATTTTTAACACTGAATTTACTGAATAAGAAGAAATACATAATTATAAGAATATTCCTGTACTCTGTAAATTTTGCAAATAAAAATCTTAATAAATAAATCATTTAAGTGTTGGCTTTCAGGCTTTCGCGGCTGTTGTCTTCTTTAGTCTTCATGGCTTCCGGATGGTTGCCGCGTCCGTTTGCAGTGTGGTGCCGACGTTTCGCAGGCGTTGCAGTCTGCATCATCAGGGCTGGGAGACTCTGATACTGAGCTCCCTCGCGTTGCGCTCGTCCTTTTATACTCCTTCTTGGGGGGGTAGGGGGGGTAGTTAGAGGGCGGGGTAGTCAGAGGGAGGGGGTCAGCCAATGGCGGCTGAGTTTTTAAAAAACCGGGAGGGCGGTGTGCCATATCGGGCTCACCTGATAGCCTTTGTCGCGATTCAGATTGTCAGGGTGTTTCAAGATTTCTATGCCTTCGCGGTGTTTACGTGCGAACATCATCGGTGTTTACGCGGTGTTTACGTGG
>NW_011958757.1:0-1639 GCF_000949405.1 Vollenhovia emeryi | reverse complement strand
TGTTCTGTCGTTCGAGATGAAAGTTTTACTTTTCACTTCGTGGTTTGAGGTTCGTTTATTCGGTTTGCACAATACAGAAAATACAATCACTTGTCCACTCCATAAACGCTTATTTCACCTTTCGTTTGGCGATATATCGTATAGGGACGACAACGCCTTGGGCTGAGTTGCCTGGGTCGTCCTAATCTATCGGGACGACAACGCCTTGGGGCTGACTTGCCCTGGGTCGTCCTAATCTACCACGACAACGCCTTGGGGCCGGACCCTGGGTCGTATTCGTAGGACACGACTGCGCCTCAGGGGCCGTGACCCTGGTTCGTGGTGAATCGTTTCGTGTTCTAAGATCGAATGCTTGCTCGCACTCAATTTCCCTCAGTGGTCGAGAAGGAACTGACTTCCCCCGCGGTCGTCGACAACGGATTTAGCTACCGGGCCCCTGAGTGGAAGTGGCCATTCCCCACCAAAGGCCCGAGCTCGAACGAGCCGGATCAAACAGGCCCTGACTTGAAAAGATAAGCAAACTGCGGTCCGAAGATAATGAGCCGCGATAACGTCAGACTCTACCTCGATGACGCCGCGCCGAGGATTAGTCAGCCGAGCCGCCCGACCACTGTTCTCCCTCCTTCTGTTTGATTTCAATGGGCAGATAAAGCGAAACGGGCAAGCATGATACATATATTTGTTTGGGTTATCTGTTTTCTGTCGTGCACGACCTTTCGTTATGTTATGAGCTGGTTATATACGCAACATACTCCCCCCGTTGAGAGGGAAGCGATCAACTTATATTATAGATTATATGTGTTATGATTTATCTGAGAATATGAGGAAGGTTTATACCCTTTCACATCCTCTGATTGTGTCGCCTTATAACTATTCGCTTGGAAGTGGACATAAACAATTTGTCGCTCGTTTTATCTCTCCGTTCGCAGTTCGGATGGTGGCCGCTCGTGCAATCCCATCCCTGCCTGGATGTAATTTGGTAACTCGGACCCAATGCCCATTGAGTGCAGGGCAGGTGTTTTTTCCCTTGAGCTAAAAACCACTGTTCCGACATCGACTGTTGGACTATCTTTAATCCACTTGGTGCGTTTCTGGAGCTCGTTTAAGTACTCCAGATTCCAACGACTCCAAAAATCCTGTCGCACCTTTGTGATGTGTTGCCAAGTGGACAATCGATTGGCTGGAACAGATAGCAGATCACCCTCTGGGAGGGTTGTTATGGGTTTGCCAATGAGGTAGTGGGCCGGCGTTAGGACCAGCATGTCATTCGGATCTGACGAGAGAGAGGTGATTGGTCTCGAGTTTAGAATCCCTTCAATTTCAATCGCGAATGTATTTAATTCTTCGAAGGTAAATAATGACTCACCTACGACACGTTTGACATGATGTTTAAACAGTTTCACTGTTGACTCCCATAATCCACCGAAGTGGGGAGCCATCGAGGTATGAAATGCCAGACAATGCGCTGTTCATTTGAATATTTGTTTACGAGTTCTTTATGTTCGTTTGAGTTTAACAAGGCATACAGTTCCCTTAACTGATTGTTCGCGCCTACAAAATTAGTCCCGTTATCCGAGTATATATGTTCTGGTCTGCCTCGTCTCGCGATGAATCGTCGCACCGCTGCAAGGAAACCGTC
>NW_011958756.1:0-1639 GCF_000949405.1 Vollenhovia emeryi | reverse complement strand
AATAAAATTAACATCTTTGTTATAATATTCAATAATAGCCAGCCGTTAAAGTATGCATACAACCGATATATATTGAATTTTTAAGATTACTGTATTTTTTGCTAGGAAGGTATACGTAATACATCCTTAAGTGATAAACAACAATTAACTGTTTTGTAGAAAAAGTAATAGGGTTCACTTTTAAACTTTTTTCTACTATTTTGTAATTTTTGTAATTTGATATGATATTAAAAGTTGATAAAAATTTATATATAAGTATATTTGTTTCGATTTATTTATAAATAAAAATTTAAACTATGGATTTTCTAAAATATTGATCAACCGTTCTCCTGGATACAAAAGCAAACTTTTTCAGGCCATATATTTTTTTTTGTCTAACTTATCGATAAATCTATCGAAATTTCATACTCTCTTATCAAAGTCAAAATTCGTGTCGACCTGTGTAATGTAACGCTGGTAAAAAATTTAAATATTCATACAAATTAAAACTAATTTTGCTCCTTTAAAATATGTTTAAAACATTGTTTTTTATTTAAAACATGTTTTTTATTACTTTATTAAAAAACACAAATAAAACAAAAAACATTGTCTTAAACAAAAAAATCAATGTTTTTTGTTTATAATATAATAAAAAAACAAGTTATTTGTCAACCCTGAATAATATGTATACTCACTAATAATATGTATAATTCAAATAAATTTCGTGTAACAATCAATTTGAGATAATATTCTTCTTTTTGGAGGTCATATTAAAGTCACTATGGTATCATAAATAAGTGACCAAAACATAGCCAAAAGTGTATCAAATGAGATCATTATGATTTTTCCAAAATGACTTTTAAGTGATGTCATAATGATGTCATTATGAGTTTTACACGTATGTTCTACCTAGGCAGATAGAAGTTTTATAGTCCAACCTTTTTCTCGAAAATTATCACCCGTACAGTAAAAATGAATATGACATAAAATACATATTTCGAAGAGATCTACAACTTTTGTTTAAAACATTTTTCAAAATTTAAAATATTTGGTGGAATAAATGTTAAAAACCATAATTTTTATGGGTTGTTTCATAGTTTTCAATGTTTCTTGTCCCGAGCGCCATTTTTAAGTTACATATTCATGTTCAGAGGACAAAAGTACGTAGGAATTGGGTATTCTTACCTATTATTTCATATATGTGGGTTTTCCGAAGGTTTACCCACGTTACATTGCGTTTACTGAGAACATTCTATATGCTAAAATCTTTTTTCACAATGAAATATTTGTTTTATTTTACGTTTTTAAAGTAGTTTATTTTGTGATATCTGTAAAGCCGATTCTGTAATTGTGCGATAGTTGTAAGGGTATGATGGTATTCTATGTTATATCCACACGTTTTACGTGGAATTCACGTCCTTTTCTAATAGCGATTGGTTTAAAACCGCGCTTACGACATCACTTTACAACCACCTACAACTATATGTTAACGCGATTGTAGAATCAGCTAATTAAGACTGCGATTCCATGGCAAAGATTTTCCGCGTAATCGTGTAATTAATCATATCGTTCATTCTTTTAGAATGTTCCAACAAATGTCAATCGTCTCAATTCATTGGTTACGCGATATACGTTACGCGGAAAATATAGGTCTATGGTA
>NW_011958755.1:0-1639 GCF_000949405.1 Vollenhovia emeryi | reverse complement strand
TCTGCAAGGTGCACTAGCTTTATGACCAACCCGATTATTATATCTTGTGCGAGAGTATATCTTTACAGTAATCAAATATCTTAATGTTTGTATTCGATGATTATAACACTCGTCATTAATATCAAACCATGCAGCATGTATTTTGTTCGTTTCTTGTATACATTCTGTAACAATTTTTTCAAGAATGTGTGTGGATGCCCAATAATGCTGCCATATTTTATTGAACACCATTAAATGTAGTCTCATAACGTTTATAAAAACATTTGTGGGGCGTACTAATTTTGTAACTATTGGAGCATCTTCGTCTGCATTCGGATATTCTCGAAATTCTATATACTTCTCGTTTTCTGTTGACTTGTCCATTGGCGTTTTCGTCATAGTGTTGCGGCATTTATCGCAATTATTTTTTTCAAAACTTCGTCGTGCCACAAACCCTGCGAAATATGTTACAGCATTGTCATCATAACTACTGTATTGCTCATTCTTTATATCTTTGTCATTAAAATATTCTTCGATTATGTTTGCATCTTCCGCAAGTAAATTATTGTCCTCATCTTCATCATATTCTGGAGTGATACTGCTTGTATTGATAACATTTTCTATCACCTTAGTAAGTGTACTCGGTTGATTAATAAGAGCCTCTGTTTCTGGACATTGTACCATTGGCTTTGTCACTCGCTTGAATATATCCCGTGGAAAGTATGTGTCTGATAGAAAGTCGTACCATTCTTGCGGTCGGATTAGGATTAAATCCTCCGCGTTGTCGAAGTTTGGAAAATAAATGCTCCACTGAGTCTTGATTGCATAATCCTGTTGCTAGTTCAAATGCTTCATTTTTACTTATAAATGCTTTATAAAGTGCAAGAATAGCCTTTATACTTATAACCAAGCCTTTGAAACAAGGTACTTGATTTATTGCTTGTGCTGACTTTGACCTTCTTGAGCACCCTTCCACAAATTTTGTTAATAAAATTTCAAGATCTGAATTTTTAGAGGATAATGGTCTTTTTCCACCAAATTTCACATTCAGACTATAAGAATTGCAAGCATCAATAATATTATTCATGTGTTCCGCAAAATCCGCTGTAGCTTGCCATGTACTTGTATTTAATTCTCGTTCATAGCCGGCTGTTTTTATTGCAGCTGCAAAAGTATGACTAAATAATTGGAATGCTCTTTTCACATTCATAGCTTCAAAGCTATTCGGACGAATGTGCGCTTCTGTAATGTGGGATAATAAATTAGAGCCTCCTTTTGTGGAATTATCGATGGCCCATGTTGTTTCAAAATCGGTGTATGATGCGATTACTTTTCCATCGCAATAAATATTTCCATGCGTCCTAAGGAAGCTTGCCAATCTTTTTACTAAATGCGGGAAATCAAAGGAAGCGTAATATTTTTTGTCTTTATGTATGAAAAATCACATCATACATGAAACGGAGCGCATCATTTATATTCGCTAATATTAATTAAAAAATAACGTACAAAAGTGGCGCAGTGAGACAGTTTTTATTAATATATGTACATAATGTGTGTCAAATAGATCGAGCAAAAATGGAGGCAAGAAATAAGGAGGGAGAATGGCCGAAAGGCAGAAAGGAAGAAGATTTAAGGCGGAAGATAGAAAAAAAGAAAGAGG
>NW_011958754.1:0-1639 GCF_000949405.1 Vollenhovia emeryi | reverse complement strand
TTATTTAAATCTTTTTGTAAAAAAATGATTTAAAAGGAAAAAGAAAATATTTACATGATTCGGTAAAACATGATGTATAACAGCATCGATATCATTGTTCCATGCCACGACCTGTATTCTTTTTCCTTTACCATTATTCATATAAAATTTGAATACTTTATACTGTTGCTTATTACCCACAATACGAGGTGATTCTATTCCGTCGATGTATCCTACTATTTCGCTATAAGAAATACAAAATTTATGTACATTATCAAAAATAATTAATTATTATAAAAATATACATTACTTGTTAAAAGTCTGAGCACACATTATCTTCTGCTTGAATTAAAAGTAGCAAAGCTTTAACAAAGCTTATTTGTTATGTCACTTTTAATTCAACCGGAAGATATGTAATGTGTGCTCAGATTTTTGCCAAATATTATGTATTTATTATGTATTTATTATGTAGTATTATTATGTATTTATTATGTATTTATTAGTATTTATTATTTATTATGTATTTATTAAATATTATGTATTTATTATGTGTGTACTTACACGGAGGAATCATAAATGCGTACTGCATCTATAATTTGGTTAGATGACAGTAACTCGAGGGGATTTATCTGTTCCATTTCCTTTCGAATGTCTTCTAGATCGTGTATTACAGATGACTCCGAATCAGACATTTCGTTTTTTTTTAAATAAATTTTGTATTATTTGCTTTCTCTGAAAGACGAAAGAATGTAAGAATATAAAAAGGAGGAAATAACAAAAGGAGTGAGAGAGAGAGGAGGAGCAGAGAGTGAGAGCACTGATGCCATACTAATAAATACTAATAATTATGCATCAAATAAAATACAAGCTTCCTCAATAAAGAAACTTTGTAAGCGAAAAGAAATGATGAACAATGTGCAAATTTCTAATTTGTACACTTTAAAATGATGAAGAAACAATGTGCAAGTTTCTAATTTGCACACTTTTTTTAAATGGAATGATGATTTTTACCTTTTAATATTAGAACATTTTAAGATGCATACAATGTTCTATGGTTAAAAGTCATTCAAGGTCGTTGAAAGTAAAAAAAAAAAGTAATCAAACATTTTACATAAATGTTACGACCTTGAATGATCTTTAATCATAGGTCATTACATACGTTTTAAAATGCTGTAATTAGAAAGTAAATGAAAACATTCAATTTAAAAAACAAAGTTGACCCTCGCATCTCCTCCATACCTCCATCTATTAAAAAACCATCGATATCAACTGATTATGTCCCCATTATGGAAAAATAACATATTTGTAATTAATTTATTTTACTTTTATAAAATACTTTTATAAAAGTGTCACAAATCAGACAAGAGATAACACTATACTAGGGTTGCAATGTACGAATTTTAAAAACTAATAATACAGTTTTAAAAATATATTATTATAAAATATAACATGGAAAAGAAGTGAAATTATAGAAATTACATTTTTATTAATTAAAACGTTCCAATTCCGAATTTTAAAAGTGCTATACTAAAAAGTTGCTAATTTTGAGATGTGTCACTTTTCTATTTATCACGAGAAAGCTAGACAGCGAGAGAGCGAGACAGCGAGAGAACGAGAGAGCGAGAGAGCGTGACAGCGAGAGAGCGAGATAGCGAGAGAG
>NW_011958753.1:0-1638 GCF_000949405.1 Vollenhovia emeryi | reverse complement strand
GGGGATTCGCATTATGGTTCTATCGAGATAGGGCAAATGTTCTTGGTTGCTCGTCTAATCTCTCCGTTTGTTGTTTTGAGATCCGCAGCCCGCGCTACTCCGTCATCGCCGGGATATAGTTTAGTGATCCTGCCTAAAGCCCATTGCGTGCAAGGTAGATTTCGTTCTTTGATGAGCACAACGCTGCCGATTGTCAGGTTGGGCGTATCCTTGGTCCATTTGGCGCGTTTTTGGAGTTCGTTTAGGTATTCCAGATGCCAGCGCGCCCAGAAGTCTTGTCGTACCTTGCTTATGTGTTGCCAGGTCGACAGTCGATTTGCTGGAACAGATAGCAATTCGCCCTCGGGAGGGGCCGTCAATGGTCTGCCGATTAAGTAGTGAGCGGGCGTGAGTACATGCAAGTCGTTCGGATCGGAGGAAAGGGACGTCAAGGGTCTGGAGTTTAAAATGCCCTCTATTTCAATGGTAAATGTGTTTAATTCTTCGAATGTAAACAAAGAATCGCCCACCACGCGCTTGAAGTGGTGTTTAAAGAGCTTAACCGTGGACTCCCAAAGCCCGCCGAAATGAGGAGCGCTAGGCGGTATGAAGTGCCACGTGATATGATGATTATTTGAATATCGGTTAATGAGCTCTATGTGTTCACTGGAGTTGAACAAGACGTATAATTCCTTCAATTTATTGTTCGCTCCTACGAAGTTAGTCCCGTTGTCGGAATAGATGTTTTTTGGTAGGCCGCGTCGCGCGACGAATCGTCGTAATGCTGCTATGAAGCCTTCGGAACTTAAATCGCTTACGACTTCCATATGCACAGCCTTTATAGTCATGCATACGAATACGCATACGTAAACCTTGACTCTCGTACGGTTTCGATGTTTTCTCTCTTTCATATGAAAGGGACCGCAGAAATCGATACCGGTATTTGTGAAGGGTATTGTCTCGCATACGCGAGGCGAAGGTAGATTACCCATCTTGTACTCGACCGTCTGAGAATCGAAGCGTAAGCAACGCACGCATGTACGCACAATTTTTCGAACTTGATTTTTGCCATCGAGCAGCCAGTATTTCCGCCTAAGTATATATAGCGTATTTTGTATCCCGGTGTGATAATGACGTTCGTGGATTTCGCGGATGATTTGATCGGTGACGTAAGTCCGGCTAGGGAGTAATATTGGATGTTTTTGTGAAAATGTCAAATTTGAGGATTGGAGACGCCCTCCGACGCGTAGTACGCCGTCTTGGTCAATGAATGGGCTTAAATTGCTTAATTTGCCCCGATACGGATGTTTATCCTTTAGTTTCTTAAGTTCGTCGGAGAAATGAGAAGTTTGAAGTAATTTTAGTATTCGTAACTCCGCCTTATCTATTTCCTTAAGACTCAACGGTCCTCGGTCTGTGTTATTCGGCCGAAAGCGAAGACAATGAGCTATGACTCGACACAGTTTAGAATAGGATGAATATTTTTCTAATATACTGTGATCGATAACGGTCGCGACTAAGCATATATTTTGTTTTAATTCTGGTAATTCGATGGTCTGTAGGATTTGTTTAGGCCAATCGTTATCGTTTTTTGTCAACCACGCGGGACCCGAATGCCATAATTTGTTTTTTAAGAAGGCATGTGGTAACTGACCTCTA
>NW_011958752.1:0-1638 GCF_000949405.1 Vollenhovia emeryi | reverse complement strand
CGACGCGATAGAAACAATCCCGCAATTTGACGGACACAACATGCCCGTACATCATTTCGCTAAAATTTGTGAAAGAGCATTTGAGCTCATCCCGCGATATCATGAATATCACCTCGTTCAACTTATCATTAATAAACTGCAGGGCCATGCATACTCTGCTATCGAAGGCACCCTACCTTTGAGTATCCTCGATTTAACGAGGAGATTAAAAAGAATTTTTGGGCCCAATAAATCTGTTGACCAATACCGTGGTGAATTGGCCAATGTGTTCGTGAAAAATAACGAAAGTATTTTCGACTACGTCGCGCGCGTGCAAGAACTACGTACCGCTATTATTGATGGAGAAACCGACAGTCTCGGGTATATCGAATCCAGCAAAAAGAAAGAGATAGAGGACACGGTCATGAACAGTTTCGTGAACGGTTTGCCATCTGAATTACTTATCAGAGTTAAAATAGAAAACTGCAACACCTTGGAAGAATCAATAGAGACTGCGATCCAACTGTCAAAAACGATAGAAGCCGAAAGAGCACGTAGGCGTCCTCTCGTGGTGAATCCACCTGCCCGTGCTGATCCTCAATATACTGTCCTACGTCCCCCTCGCCCCGCAACATCCCCGGAAGGGCCTCGACCCTTCATCAAACCTCTAATTCCCGGTCAACCAGGACCAAACTTCCCCGGTCAGCCAGGACCAAACTTCCCAGCCACTAAAGTATGTTACTATTGTAAAGCCCCAGGACATTTCAAGAATCAATGTCGTAAGTATGCAATGCACACTGGTGCAGGATATACCCCGCATTATGGAAATAATCAACAGCCGGGAAACTCCGCGCGCGTTCCGATGAACGACGTCCCGCGGAACGTGCAGATAGAGAGACGTCCAGAGACACAGGAAGCCGCGAGACCAATCCCGCTTCCAGCTACAACCTCAGCAACGTAGAGACTTCAGAGGCAGACAACGAATTACCATCTGTAATGATAAAATCTAACGACCTGAAAACTCAATGTATTTTTATGATCGACTCTGGATCAAAGTTTAACCTAATAAAAGAACGTTTTCTTAAAGAACCTGCAACGATTAACCGCAAATACATGACTGAACTAAAAGGCATCGCTCCTGGTGCCGTGTTCACCAAAGGCGATATTGAAATTGACTTTCCAGGACAAAAGGTCCTGTTTCATGTGGTATCAGACTCAATTGCGTTCCCGCACGACGGAATTATAGGAACGCCTTTCTTTATAAATTACGGAGCTATTATTGACTACAAAAGAAAATGTTTGATATATGATGACATCGCTGTACCTTTTATGAAGATTGAACGAGTTTATTTGACGGAACGATCCGTCACACCTTTTCACGTTAACGTTTTGAACACCGAGGTACGAGAAGGATACCTTCCACGCTGTAATATGCCTGAGAAAGTTTACTTAGGAGAAGCCATCGTCACAAACAGGAATGGCAAAGCTTGTCTACCCATCTTTAATACTTCAGAGGAGAAAATGGAAGTATTAATACCGTCAGTAGAACTGGAAGAATTTGACATCGCGACAGAAGAGAATTTGGTGAAGGACAAAGAATGCCCTACGAACTGCAATGAATTTATGGAGTCCCCATGCAATACCGAAGCCCGAGGGAAT
>NW_011958751.1:0-1638 GCF_000949405.1 Vollenhovia emeryi | reverse complement strand
CTACGAACTGTGAGCAGAGAACATAATTGTAAGTTGTATCCGTCATATAAAAAAGTATTAAAAGCTAAGCATAAATGTTATCCACTTAAATCAGACATCACTATAACCGAAATTAGTGCCGAAGTAAAACTGCAAGCTTTGTTGAATCACACTGCTGAACGAATTTTGTTGACTCAAATGGACGTTATTAAAAATTTAATCGCGGAAAATGTTCGTAACATGAATTTGATTTGCAAGTGGGGTTGTGATGGCAGCTCTGGCCAAAGTATATACAAACAAAAATTTAGTGATGATGACGGAAGCAAATCAGATTCAAATATATTTTTTACTTCACTTGTACCACTTCAGCTTATATCTGTTGATCAAGTAACAAATGCAGAAATTGTTGTGTGGAAAAATCCGAGACCTTCATCTCCACGATTTTGTAGACCATTACGAATTCAATTCTTGCATGAAAATACGACAGCTACTGTAAACGAAACAGATTATATTAAAGAACAAGAGACTAAACTTGTCCCTTTTGAAACGATTGTAGATGGAAAAGAAATAACCGTGTCTTACAAACTTGCTTTAACGATGATAGATGGTAAAGTTTGCAATGCAATCACCGGTACATCATCTACTCAACGTTGTTATTTGTGTCAAGCAACATCATCAGAATTTAATAATATCGATGCAATTTTACAAAAAAAAGTCGTTGAAGATCATTTACAATTTGGATTGTCTACATTACACGGATGGATACGGTTTTTTGAATGTTGTTTGCATTTGTCATATAAACTAGATATAAAGAAATGGCAAGCGCGTACTGCTGAAGAAAAGGAAAAAACAGAGATTCGTAAAAAAAATATACAAAAGGGATTTCGTTTACAACTAGGACTTATCGTTGATCAACCAAAGCCTGGATATGGTAGCACAAATGATGGAAATACTGCTCGGCGATTTTTCGAAAATTCAACTGTTTCCGCCTCGATAACTGGAATAGATGAAGATATAATCAAACGATTTCACATTATATTGCAAACAATTTCGAGTGGCCATGAAATTCATTTAACGAGATTTCAGGAATACACCTTACAAACAGCTCGCAAATTCGTTGAATTATATCGTTGGTTTTATATGCCAACTTCAGTACATAAAATTTTAATTCATGGACCACACATAATAGCTTCCTCACTATTGCCAATCGGACAAATGTCAGAAGATGCTCAAGAAAGTTGCAATAAATATATTAAAAAGTTTCGAGAAGACTTTTCTCGAAAATGTAGCCGAACGAAAACTGTGGAAGATATTTTTTTACGACTATTGGTGACGTCAGATCCATTCATTTCAAGTTTGCGTAAATTACCTCAAAAACAATTCAAATCATTGTCATCAGAAGCAGCTCAATTATTAATTCCGCCAAATATTGAGATTATCGATGAACACTCCGAATTGTCTACAGGAGAATCAAGTGACGACGACCGATATGAATCAGATGACGAATAATTTATTTTATTTATTTATTTATTTATTTTTTATTTACTTATTTATTTATTTATTTAAATTATTTGACTAGTCGACTTTTACCACCTCTACAACACAAAAACTTATATCTCGACGAGATCTTTCAATCGATAGATGATTAGACGATAGTTA
>NW_011958750.1:0-1638 GCF_000949405.1 Vollenhovia emeryi | reverse complement strand
TTTCTTGTTCCGACCGCCATGTCTAAGTTACATATTCATGTTCAGAACACAAAAATACATAGGAATTGAGTGTTGTTATCCCTTATTTCATATGCGTGGGTTTTCCGAAGGTTTACCGAAGTTTTTGCCGTTTCTCCTTACCTACCCTTTAATAAAATCATATTTTAAAGTATTGTTTATTGTGAATAGAATTTGAGTTTAATGAAAATGTAAAAATTTTTTAGCTTGAAAGATTAAGTCGGGATGCGGCGTTGTCACGTTCCGTCGTCGATATCGCGTCAATTGATGATCATAGCGCTTTCTTAATAATAATTGCAAAACAAGCAAGCAAATCGTTTCAAAACATCGCAGAAAACTTTTACATGTTTGAAATACATGATACAAAAAATATAATTTTTAGCATTGGTTTTAATAGTTTTTGAATGATTTATTATTTGTCTCAGTTCCCGCAAGACCCTATGTTAAAATAGCAATATTAAATAATTAGTAACTTGTAAACGAGCAAATAAAAAGAGTTTCATACTGCAACTCTCGTATAATTTCTAGATTTCTAAACTGTTGTTCTTGAAACATATGGTCGAACGTTATCATGAAGCAGTAATAACTCCACGTCTATTGAGCTGGCATTATTAATTATTCGTTCTTGAAACCTGTACAGCGATTCTGTGACTTGCTATCGATGGTTTTCGGTATCGTTAACCAACCCTATGAAAGCTGTGCTTTTAACGTCTTTGCTGTTGCTAGTTAATTTCGATACCGAAAAACATCGATAGCAAGTTACAGAATCCCGGTACTGGTAAAATCATTAATGCCGGAAAATACTGTTCTCAGATGGAGGAAATGCACCAGCAATTACGCTTTAAGAAACCTACAATATGCATATTGCTTTATGATAACGCTCGATCACATGTAAAGGACGAGGGGTGAGGGGCAAGGTGCGAGAGCCGAGCGTCGAGCGGCGAACGACGCGATGCGAAGGGCGAACGGTGAGGGGCGAGCGGGGAGTGTTTACTGAAGCTCGCCGCTCGCTGCGTGACAACTTTTTTTCGGCGCGTCGCTCCACCTCTCACTATTAGATGATGCCCCACCGTTACCTGCCGAGTCCGGCCTGCCGCCGTCTACGCTGTCATTCGCTCAGACATTAAAATTAATTTCTTGATAACTATTGCGAATTTTACAAAATGGTATAGGACTTTTCTATTCAGTTTGCCCCGGTCTATCTGCCATTTACGAGTGATACGGGTATTAGGACACCCTGTATACAGGGTGTCGGATTCGATATGGACGACTCCAAAGATTATAGTAGATTGGGTTAAACTGAGAAGAAAAGTTATACATATACCATTTTACAAAATCCGTAACTATTATCGCATTATTAAGAAAAACGTCTGAGCCAATAAGTGCACGGAGGAGCGGAAGGCCGGACTCGGCAGACATGCAAAATGGTGTGTTTGTTGACATCTCTCAAGAATCGATAGCGAGAGGTGGAGTCACGCATCGATCGATGAGAGACGGGGGCGAGCGGGGAGCGGTGAGCGGGCGAACAGCGCGCAGCGAGCGAACGCGCGACATATGACACCGCGCCGAAAAAGTTTTTCTGGTGGTAGGAGAGTAATACACCATTTTGCATGTCTGCCG
>NW_011958749.1:0-1637 GCF_000949405.1 Vollenhovia emeryi | reverse complement strand
GTTTCAACAGTGTGTTATATTATATCATTCTATGACAAGGATACGTTAAATTATGTCGCATCATTTTAACCTTGTTACATAGAAACAGCGATAAATAGCTTTTCAGCAAGGTAAGTAAATCAATACTGTATACAAACGTATTATATCGACTATCTTAAAATATAGTTTTTAATTGTACGTTTCATATTTTTTTAAATTTATGTATTTTCACGTCATATTTTGATTAAATTCTTACACTGTCATATTATAAATTATGAATAAATTTTTTCTGGTGAAAAGAGTAAAAATACGTCTTTTTAAACTTTCTGCTCGAAAATGAACAATTCTACACAAGTACGTCATTATTAACTTTGAAATATAATAATTCCTGTTACTCGTAGTCGGAAGTTGTAATGAGATAAAAACCAAAACAGATATTTGTATGGCACTAATAAAATACTTTCTTTGTATCATATAAATTATAATGATCAAACGTGATTACAAAAATACTTTTTCTATTCATTCATGCTTATTATATTCTTGTTTATTTAAATATAAAAGCACGCAAATAGATTTAGGACAGAAATTATAATTCTAAGAAATTTTGACCTGGAAGAAGTTAACTCCCCACTTTTCGAGTTTACCAATTTTGACACAACTGTCAAAATTGGTAAACTCGAAAAGTGGGGGGCTAACTTCTTCCAGGTGAAATTTTGATAAGATTCTATAGTAACAATAGATTTTATACTTACGAAATGTATATTTTCTTTGATTTTTTGTTGTTTATCCTGCCTTTGCAAAATTATGTTTCATACACGCCAATTTCTCTCGCTGTTTTTTTTGCGTGTTTCCGTGGTTTTATAGATCAGAGAGAAACCTGAGAAAAAATGCACTCAAAAGGTTATTTCACGGTAATGGCGATATAGACCGTTTTAAAATTTTAATAAGGTTATAATGTATATAATATATTTACTAATACGTACTTTCTACAATTTTCATTACCCTTTAGGGTTACTCTTTCTTCACGTACATTATACCTAAAAAACTTACCTTTTAAAAAAAGGTAAAAAAAACACCAAGTATAAGCTTCAACGACCGAATATATTTTGTTACTCTATCTTTTCTGCATCTCTACAAAAATATCTTCACTACAAAACTATCTTCTCTACAAAAGTAATGATATCATCAAATAGCGCCAATTAAACTAAATAGTTTTAAACGTGGTGGGGCGATGATTGGAGTGGGGGCATGCCCGCCGGCTGGGCGCCCGCGGACGCCCGTTGCCCGCGGTTTAGACAATCCAAAAATACCTTTTCAAAAATATTGTCTCTACAAAAATCTTCTCTACAAAAGTATCTTCTCTACAAAACTATCTTCTCCACAAAAGTAATGATATCATCAACAAATTACGCCAAATATAACAATGGATATTTATACATATATGTATAACGCGTATCTTTCTTCTACCCTAACCATTCTGTAAATACATCTCATTCGGCCAATAACGTATCGACAGCACCGATGAAAAGAATAGCAACTGTTTAGAAATTTAGGAACTCGGTATCTATTCAGGTGAATTAAGGCCTGTGTCCATGATGCTAGTACTTGGTCCAAGTTCTAATTCCGCGAAATATGTAGCCAATCAATATAGCTGTTCC
>NW_011958748.1:0-1637 GCF_000949405.1 Vollenhovia emeryi | reverse complement strand
CTGAATTTATGCCGTACGCGATATGAGAAAAGATCGAGTGCTCGCAAACTTGAGTGTCACGTCACCACGATGCATCCGGCTCGAAGGACCAAATGTTTGGGAAATTTCCTCCCTTTCGAATCTCGTCATGAGATCGAAAGATCGCGAAATCTCCGTGAGCGCGGCGAGTGGATCGGGGGGTGAGAAAGGACGTGCACCGTGGCGAGAATGACTACGATTCGGTTGTTAAAATGAGTCGAACGTTTAATCGTATTTACACTATGTACAATTGAGAGTTACGGAGGCGTATAATTGTGCTGAGCGAGTCCGTCGAGCTCTCTTCGCGCAAGACCGTCGGGGATGTGCCGCCCGTTGAGCCGGTGGCCGGCTACAAGCGAGCGTGCACGTACAGAATGAGAGGCCTTTGCGCAGAACACCAATGCACTCGATTTTAGCACTGAACGAATGAATCTGTCCCGGGTGAGCACTAATTGTCACTGTGAGATGGCACTGAGATAGTACTTGAGCGCGAGCACGATAATTCAGTCAGCCGATGCGAACTTTTACCACAGCTTATTACGGCTGCTTTCACACGACTACCGAGCTCTGTGAGCTTGCGCGCAAGCCCGCGAGCCATGTTCACGGGCCCGACACGTGCTCGTTACCCGGTCGCGCGGTCGCGCACGCGGTACCACTGGGCCTCGCGAATAACCGTGAGATGGCGAGGGCAGTCCAATTGAGATAGCTGGAGGAATCTCAAACACATACGTTCTCTATTCTTATTTTCTCAAACTCTACTATTATCATTTCTGGATTAATTACGCGACAGCCGAGGCAACCACTGTAACAGGCCGACCTTTCGCCCTAATAAAGGAAATCCGTAAAAATTGCGTTAGTAATTAAGAAATAAACCATTAAAACGCTGACATCAACGGTTCTCAAGAACGGAGCTACCTCCACACGAACCGTTGATCTCAGCCACGCACGGGGGCGCTACGCGCCTCCACTTCAAGCCGCCGCGGCGCGCCGCGTTCAAACCACTGAAAATTAATACTTTTAATATCGTCGCGAATCTAGCGACGGAAATCTAGAATGTTCCGTGTTTATGCACTTCGGAGCGGCATAGCGGAACTCTATGCACAAAAACGCGAGATTGGTATGCGCGTTAATTACTCGGGAACGCAAGATGCAGTTAATAAGGAGTAAGCGGGAAAATGACGAGCGGAGGCCCCTTTTTAAGCTAACCAAGACTCAAGTTAGTCGGAGTACTAATTAAGGTACAAATTAATAAATTAGGAAAATAATCGAAGGGCCCCCGCCCATCACCACTTCCGCACTTGCCCCATAAGCGAACAGTATAAAAGGCGGGCCATCGGAGCCTGAGAATTCGCATTCAGTTCTCTGAGCTTAGCCAGAACGAACCTCTGCCCGAAGTCGGTCATAAGCTCTGGCTCCAGGAGTTAGTCTGTTAAGAAGCTACGATAGTAAGCCACATCGCGATCCTCGACGTAAGTAAGAGTACTTAACCACCGGTCACCATAGGCTAAGTCGGCATCCCGTTAGATCGAGATTCTACCGCGCGTGCAAAACTCTGTGGCCCACGGTAACGACCATTAGGAAACCACCTCCTCGACGACGACGCTCATCTCTATCTCTAT
>NW_011958747.1:0-1637 GCF_000949405.1 Vollenhovia emeryi | reverse complement strand
TCTCTCTCTCTCTCTCTCTCTCTCTCTCTCTCTCTCTCTCTCTCTCTCTCTCTCTCTCTCTCTCTCTCTCTTCCTATCTCGTTCTCCCTTTCTTTCTCTCTACTTTTCGTTTCCTATTCCCACCTTCGGTTACGCGCCTTCGTAACGGCGTTCCTCCGTCGGGAAAACACCACCTTTCCTCGAACTGGCATTGAGCAGGTAGTCCTCACCAATCTCCTCCACGTCGTCGACTCCAATCACCAGGTCTGAATCCCGCAAAAGAAAGGGGGACCTTTTCCCGCCTAGCAGAACTACCGTCCCCTCTCGTTCTCAGGGTAATTTCACAGAGACCCCTGGAACAAACAGAATCTTACTCTAAAAATTGGCACACAGCGAAGTATTCTGATCTCACTTTTGCAATTAACGTTACTATCAACTCAGTTTCTTTACTCCTGGTCCAGTTACTCTCAACGACCATTTCACTTTCAGATTAAGATCACCAAAGATCAATGGTCTAGTTTACACCGTTAAATCGGTTGGTGCGCACAACAAGTTGGTACGGACTAAACATTTGATACATCCCTGTTTACACTGTAACGAACGAAAGTCCAGCTCCTCCCGGTTCCGGACAGGACTCCGGCAGGAATTATTTATTACTCGAATAAATAGGTACTCAATCGGACACGCGGTTCCGATTGACGGTTGGAGGAGCTAGCGTTCTCGCGGTCGGTATTTGACGTGCTGTGTGTCGGTTCGAGTGAATCCTCCGTTCCTCCTGTTGCCGAATATGCTCAGCTCCAGGGCCGTCGGGAGGAAAGGAGGCAAAGTAGATCTTAATTTGCTTAATAGAGTCAATCGCTTGGAAGGGATCGGAAATAAGTCGTACAGGTTTTTTCGGTATAACAATAGGAAAGGTTTATTCAACGGATAGATACACGGAAACGAGGATATTACAATCGGTCCGCCCTGCGGTTAAATACAGAAAAGAAAAAAGAAGGATTAGTGGGTTACAAACGGAAAATGAAAGCAGACGGAATACAATGATTTAACGGATAAATACAAGGAAATCGTGGTAATGCGCACGCGGCCGAGTCGGAATACAGAATAACATAGATACGGTCGGTTGGATTAATTGAAAGTAAGACAGGTACCCGGCTGGATTACAGTACAGGAAACGGTCGGTGAGGATGTTACACAGGATCCTCTGTAACGGAGCGAAGGAACAGGATTAACGTTACGGAGCTTACGGCTAGATTTAATTAAAGAATAATAGTGTTTCTCCCACCCAAATATTCCCCCACTGAGTTTTACACCGGTCGGAGGTCAGGGAAAGAAGGATAGGTTCGGGTCAGGAACACGCCCGAGCAGCGCCTCGTTATGCGTGTTTTCTCAGTAGCATGTGTACACCGGGCAGCACCCCGTTACTGTGTACGCTACTGCGGACGGATAGGAGACCGGTAGGGGATCAGTAGTTTGCGTACATCGGGCAGCACCCCGTTCTTGTACACTACTGCGGGGGGGGGGGGCGGGGCACACGACGGAGCAGCGCCTCCACCTGTCGTGTACTCCGGAGTGGTATATCGCCGAACGGCAGTACCCGTGATACCGGCGTATACCGCAGCGGAAGTACCCGCTGCCGGGTGTCGTCGCTCGGTGCT
>NW_011958746.1:0-1637 GCF_000949405.1 Vollenhovia emeryi | reverse complement strand
AATCATTTCGCTAGTGACGACCTAGCCATGTAATTACGATAGGCGGCCGATAGTTGGGGCGTTGTCACTTGCGAAATGATTACTTTGTTAATATTTTTAATAAAAATGCACAAAATCGTGGAAAAACGATGGAGCAATGTGAAGCAATAAAGGAGCAATCGTCCTATGTACAATAAACTTGCAGAAGACTATGGGAAATATGTTTTTGCAATGAAATGAATGGTTTTTTGCAAGAATATCAATTATACGCATGGAGCTATTGATCATTTCAATGGAGCAACCGAGGAACAATTGTTCTAAGCAAAAATCAATGGGAAATGTCGATTAGACTCTTTAAGAATAGTTGTAAACGAAAGAACTGTTACGTTTCGTTTGAATATTTCCGCCGTTTATACTGCAGAGCCATGTAATTACGATAGGCGGCCGATAGGTGGCGGCGTCGTCACTTGCAAAATGATTAATTTATTAATTTTTCTATAAATATGCAATAAATAATTAAAATAATGATGGAGCAATAAGGAGCAATTAAAGAGCAATCGTTGTATGCTGGATAGAATTGCACAAAGCTATTAGAAAAGTTTTTTATTGAAAATTAAAAATTTTACGTTTTTTGTTAATATTTCAGAAACTATTTATTTTAAAAGGGGAGCAATTGTGGATTCTAATGGAGCAATGAAGGAGCAATCATTTGATGCTGGCTAGAATTGCACAAAGCTATTAGAAATATGTTTTTTATTAAAAATTAAAAATTTTACGTTTTTTGTTAATATTTCGAAAACTATTGATTTTAAAAGTGGAGCAATTGTGGATTCTAATGGAGCAATTCGGGAGCAATCGTTTGAGCTAGGTTTTATACGAAAATATGAACTCCCAGCGCCAACTTAATTCCGGTTCAGAAGCCCCGGTGCCACAGAACTTCCTTGCCGGTAGCTGGTATAGGCTTTGACGGCAATGAGGAACTCACACGTATATAAGTATAAAAGACTTTATTACGTAATCGACTCGCACGTCGAGATGGCCGGTCTCGATCGTGCATGAGGCGAGGAACGACTGTTACAATTCCTGTCCCGCTCGGACAGCGCCACCAACGACCATGAATGTGTCGTGGTATAGATGGGCAACTCAATTCGCCACACACTCCCCCCCGAGTGCTAACGCTGGAGAGAAAGAAAATACAATTTTTGGTATGACACTGGGTGTCTATCACAAATAATCGGCACTGCCGAATATTGCAAAGAATATTGCGGGAACTTATGATACCGCTGCTTAGTACTAATGTGAGCGCAGGATGTATCACAGAATGATACAAAGGTACTGCTGCTTATAACGAAAATGTAGACGCAAGATGTACAATGTAAGACGGATTATACAATATTAAGGTACCGCTGCTTAGAACAAATATGTAGACGCAGTCTGTACATTGCAAGACCCGAAATAAAATAAAATGTATGTTATACCGCTGCTTAAAGACTAACGCATATGCAGGGTATATAACTAATTGCACATGGAATAATACAGCGTCCTATCCGTTGATACCAGCGGGCCCGCTTGCGGCCGCCTCCTCTTTTTTTTGCTACAAAAATTAATTTACGTAAGTAATAAAATAAAATATATTAATAATATTCTTAAAAAACTTA
>NW_011958745.1:0-1637 GCF_000949405.1 Vollenhovia emeryi | reverse complement strand
TTTACTACTACACTCATTATTTTACATATAAGTTTTGGAATAAGATCATGGAATACTTTTTGAAGTATTTTGTATCTGATTCCAATACTTTTTTATGTAAATGAGAAATATATCTCGTAAAGTATCACTTTCTGATAATTTCATTTTAATACTTTTATACATAGAATGGCAAAAATTGATTAATAATACTAATTTTTGTATATAATTAGATTAATATAATTGCACAATGTAAATAAAATATAATCGAAATTAAAGATATTTCTGCACGTTTTCTGCATTAATCGATTTTTCCATCATTCTATGTATAATAAAAACATTAAGATTGTCGAAAAATAAATACTTTGTGAGATATTTCACATTTTATACTAAAAAGTCCACAATTAAATGCACATACAAAATATTTCATAGAGCATTCACACACTTTTCAATGATCTTATTTCAATACTTTTATATGAGGAGTGAAAAGTGGAATTAATTTGTGGAATTAATAAAAGTCGGCATTCTTATTTTTAAAAAAGCCACCTTTATCTTTGTGACTGAATCCAAAGTAAAACTATTAACACCATTGAATATATTATTTTGTACTCTACAACTTTGTTTAAAACATTTTCTAAAATACAGAGAAGATATTTTGTTATATCACTCAAAATAGATATCATGTATAATTTCTAGATTACAGTTTCTAGGTTTTTCATGAAAATATATACTTTTCGAAATACATATTTCAGGGTTTCCACATTTTTAGTAAACCCTGTATATGTGTACATATATTTTAAGAGTGATGACAGTGTCAACCCTGGTTAAACACTGAGACTTTTTTTCAGTTCTTTTGCCAGCTTTGCCAAGTTTTGCCAAACATTCATGAATTTTTATCTTTGAAACGATGCGTTATATCGAAAAATCGCAAGAGAGCATTTTTGTTTTAAATTTGACGCAGAATACGATCATATTTTTTTCGATACAAGTTTTCACGTTTTAATTTTTCATCCGCCATATTGGATTAGCCATTTCGAATTTTCCGAAAATTCAACATACCTCGTAAAAGTAAATGATGTGAGGTATATTTTAGGCATGAATAAAATTTTTTTTCCCTTTTTATATAATTTTCATCTTCAATACATTCAATACAATTATTTTCCTACTTTTCCTCACTCTCGTCGCCATATTTAGCCGCCATATTGATTTTTCGAAAAATGCCACTCGGCAAATACAAGTAGACATGTTAAGCTAAATTTTAAGCCCTTATACGAATTTTTAAAGTAAAACCAATTTTGGGGAGGGGGTGGCCCACTTGACAAAGAATGCCCCATATACAGGGTGTCTGATGCAAAAGTAGCAACTTTGAAAATAGTGGTAGATTGGGTTAAACTAAGGAGAAATATCATGTTCTGCGGTACAAAGTAACATTAGTTATTGAGTAGTAAATTTACACGATTGAGTGAATGAGGATGCAGGAGACGGTAGGCCGGACTCGGAAGGCATTTAAAAAAATCGATCGATGAGCGGGAGGTGGAGCGACGCGCGAGATACTATGTTTATGTTTCGGGTCGCTCGTCGCTCGCGCTCGCTGCCGTGCTCGCCGCCCGCGCCGCACTCCCCGCCGCGCCTAAGTTTTTTCCCACCATGGTGTATCTCGC
>NW_011958744.1:0-1637 GCF_000949405.1 Vollenhovia emeryi | reverse complement strand
TTGGGATGTGTTGAGAAAAACCCGCGCGTGAGGGATCCTGGTCCGACCGCAGGTGAGTCTACCGTCCTAGGGGTGATAACTCTCATACCTCCTTAGGCCTAAGTATAAGAGCTTTCCGACTTTGACGAAGACTATGTCAACTCGTCGTCGGACACACTACGGCTTCATCCTCACACCCTCACGCCCACCTGCAAGGCAGCGCGCCTTCGCTGGCTTCGTTACCTCAACAAATCTGAGAACGAATCATTCTACACATCCCCTTTCGGGGCAGTTGTCATCGTCACAGTATCTGTCAAGGCAGCAGGATTTTGTGCTGCAGACTGATAGCCATGCTCGAAGAATGACTAACAAGTTCTATGTACCGGGCGCTGAATACAAACAATTTATGTCGAGAACAGTTTTCAGTGTTTTAATTCATTTTTTTAAGGTTATGAATGGAATGCGACCTCGCCGAGTCAAATGACCTTCAAATTTGGACTCGGCGACCCTGAAAACATATAATCGCTTTGCTTTCTGGGTGTTTTCATGAATGTTCCAACTTTCATCATTTTTTTGAGGTTAGGAACGAAATGCGACCTGACCGAGTCAAACCAACCCCGGATTCGGATTCAGCGACCCCAAAAACGTATAGAAATGTTTATCTCGTCTGATGGACAAGACCTTTTTTTCGTGTGCGTGTGTAATTGAAACAAAGTTTGCTTCAAAAGTCATGTCTTTAACAGACGAGTGTTAGTAGCCGACTAATAGATAACTGTAAATATGAAGCACTAGAGGTGAACAGACTTAAACAGATTTAATAATTCTGTCATATATATGGTACAATTTAGGTTGTCTGTATCTATTTGAAAGTTGATGTTATTAATGTCTTTTTTTGACGAAGAACATCTCAGCTATCTCGCGCCTCCTTGTAAGACGTTCATTGTGTAAAATTTGTGGAGCAGACCAATTGAAGTCATGGTTATATGATGTTTTGTGTTTGTTGACGACCGAGTGGGAACTATCATGTTTTTTTATATCCCTTTGTTCTTTAATTCGTGTTTCTACGTGTCTCTTCCCTGCCGAAAATGGTCGATTAAAACCGATTAAGACAAAAAGTAATCCAAATTGATCGGGATTTCTGCACCGAAAATACAGTATTAAAACCGATTGAAAATATATCATATTCTGGCGGATTCCTAATGAGAAATGATTCGTCGATCGATGTCGAAACGATGTCGAATCGATGTCAATTTGACGGTATCGATGTCGATTCGACATCGTTTTGACATCGATCGACGAATCATTTCTCACTGGGTTAATATTGGGTTATATACATCCACCTCAATCCGATATTATACGATTTCATCAAATCGGTTTTAATGCGATGTGAATTTGTCGGAAAACGACAAAAATAATCCGTTACTATTGGAAATTCGACGATTTTGCGGATTACATCGCGATACACAATTAAAAAAGTGTTAAATGTCTTGCTTATAGTATGTATGTATGTATGTAGTGTTTATTGTAGCCCCTCGGGGATTACAAGGCGCTTTTATAATATAGGGAGCGTTCCCGAACCCTTTACATCCTTAAACCTCACCCCTCCTACCGCGACCTGGCCATGTGCGACCTTTACATACTTTTTGTCCCCCCCTCCC
>NW_011958743.1:0-1637 GCF_000949405.1 Vollenhovia emeryi | reverse complement strand
CCGCACGCGATCGCGGCGTGATCGCCGCGCAGCTGATCGACAGCGACCGTTTTCCCCAATTACCGCGCTCGCGCCGCGTACCGCGAGCCCAGGCCCGAACAGACACTAACACCCTGTCACGGCTCTTAAGTTCTTTATTTCTTTAAAATTGTTTTATTTATTTATTTATAGACATATTTATTTATAAATACATTATTATGCACATTATTATGTACATATATATATATATATAATATACAGGGTGTCCCAATTTAATGTCCCACCCCAAATAACTTTTTATTTTTGATCACAGAAAAAAACGTTTCAGACACAAGTTGTTTGGTTCGAAGGGGGACATAAGATGGTGCCATTAGTGTGACCTTGACGAGTTGCTTGAAGGTCACGTAAAGGTCACCTTCAATTTTTTAAATGGAACCCCCTATTGTTTATTATACTATCTTATTCTACTAATTAATATGAACAACTTTTTTCTGAAACATTTTTTTATTTGCCTAATACTTTTGGAGATATTAAAGAGAAAATTGATAACTTTCTCAATGTTTTGCTTATGATATTTTGATAACTGTTTGTCAGAGGGAAAAGTAGTACATGACCTTTGTGCTTGATTTGGTCTTAGGAATATGCTGTTGCAATAGTGCTCCAATTGTTGAAAACTTTTGTGTATGTAAATTTCGTGTATGTTACAATACACAAAAATTTTCAATAATTGGAACACCATTGCAACAGCATATTCCTGAGACTAAATTAAGTCAAAAAGTCCTGTACTACTTTCCCTCCGACAAACAGTTATCGAGATATCATAAGCTAAACATTGAAAAAGTTATAAATTTTCTCTTGAATATCTCAAAAAGTATTAGGCAAATAAAAATGTTTTAGACAAAAGTTGTTCTTATTAATTAGTAGAATAAGATAATGTAATAAACAATAGGGGATTCCATTGAAAAAAATTGAAGGTGACATTTACGTGACCTTCAAGCAACTCGTCAAGGTCAAACTAATGGCACCGTCTTATGTCCCCCTTCGAACCAAACAACTTTTGCCTGAAACGTTTTTTCCTGCGATCAAAAATAAAAGTTATTTGGGGTGGGACATTAAATTGGGACACCCTGTATAAAATATATATATATTATAATTAATATAATTAATAATATAATATATATCAAAGATTTATATTGACCGTATGTGGCAATACAGAAAATTTATTGCGAGAAATATTACCTCAACCACCGAGGCATATGTCGAAATAGACGCATAGACAACATCTTTATACTGTTATTGCGACTAATATTATCATATGCCTTGGTGGTCGAATTGGTTGAGACGCCCGCCTAGTATGTAGGGAAGTCCAGGTTCAAACCCTGGCTGAGGTAATATTTTTCGCAATAAATTTTCTGTATTGCCAGATACAGTCAATATAAATCTTTGATGTTGTTAATTACTGCTGGCGACTATTAAGAATATTCTTATTAGTTGATAATATATATATGTATATATATTAAATATTATATATATATATATGTATATACAGGGTGTCTGATGCAAAAGTAGCAACTTTGAAAATAGCGGTAGATTGGGTTAAACTAAGGAGAAATGTACCGAGGTACAAAGTAACAATAGTTATCGACTAATAAATTTAT
>NW_011958742.1:0-1637 GCF_000949405.1 Vollenhovia emeryi | reverse complement strand
GTAACTGACTTTTTTTCCCAGAGTAGAGTCCCTGTAGTAAGAGTCTGGCAAGAAATATTCTCCGTTTGATTGGTTTGACGCAAAATGGCGGAACCAATAAGGTGTTTCGAATCTGTACTCTGAACGCGGGATTATTATTATTATTATTTGGTTACCTTTGGTCTGTTCGTTATCGCTGCATTACTGCACTAGTGCAATTAACTAAACTGCACTAGTGCAGTAATGCAGCGATAACGAACAGACCAGACGCCATTTTGCGTCAACCCTTGCCAGACTCTTACTACAGGGACTCTAACGCTGCCGTTCTCGGTGCGTAAATCGAAACGCCGGGAATGCGCGGAATATTAAGGAAACTTTCGCCGTAACATATCGGCCATTAATCATCGGGGCCCCGTCGTGCCGGGTACTCGCCCAGCGTTTCCCCTCGGTGAAATGGAAATTACCCTAATGCGTGTACGGACGGTACTCCCCGGTATACACGGGCGGAATTTCAGAGTACTCGCATGGAACATAGTGATTTTCCGTACCGCGAAATGTAGCTGCATTCTACACAGAGGGGAAATATATAAATATGTATCTCCGTAGGGGATTCGTAAGAAATGGTAACGTCCCTGTACTTTATCGTTGAAGATATATCCTGGTCAAATGTGGAATCACTTGCGGATTAAATGCGATGGGACAGTTTACAGCGGCTTATTAATTCTTGAATTTCCGACGTCGTAAAATCGCCAGGAAATTTTTTTCACACGAAAAAAGAACCCGAGGGCCAATTGATTACGCTATAACTGCTTCTCTTTTCGGAACACATGGTGTGCACTTATGTAATTTGACTTTTATATCTTCGCGGCTGGTGCCACCTGCAGGTCCTCCTCGCCTCTTTCTTTCATACCTTTTTTAATCTAACGAGCGTCTGGATCGTTGTAAACACGGGTCTCTCGGTTTAATTTAGCAAATGTGTGTAACAATTAGTTACTTTCCAAGGAAATTGATCACAAGTTTACAACAACAAAGAGAGAAGATATGTAGAAATAGACCTTTACAATTTTCTTGTAAAATATTGCAAAAGAATCTACACAACACATCTATCTGACATAACAGATTTCCGTAAGCAATCTTTTGTAATTTTCGAAACACTCGATCAATGTCCTAAGAACAAATCACTGTACTTTAATAATCTTAAAAATCATATGTCCTGCATCTCTAATTAATTTCTTTGATTAGATAAGGCTAAATGCATATGAGTGCAGTATCGATAGTGTTTATTAGAACAGCCTCTTTTCACAGAATGAACGCAATCTTCATCTTCGCCGAAGTTGCCTGCGGGAGGCTTCTCCTCCTCTTTCCGCCTACTTTTTTAATCTAACAGACGCCCGGGGAGTTTCGACGTTGGTCCGTAACGGTGTACAACGGCGCGTTAATTACTCTGGGCGGTCCGAGGACGGGATTCGCGATTCGACGAAAATTCACGACCCTCGACTTTAGCGGCTCTTAAAAGCGTGTAAACGACAGGTAACATCGCGTGCATGCCGAACGCGATAAATTCGCGGCACGTGACGTCGGTCATGCGCGTATAATTAGCAGCGCCTGTTTCACGGCTGTAATAATCAACGTACGCGTGCGGAGACGTCGTCGTAAAA
>NW_011958741.1:0-1637 GCF_000949405.1 Vollenhovia emeryi | reverse complement strand
TTAAAAATTAACAATCTGTAATGGATAAAGAAGAATAAAGATCTTTCCCCGCTATACCGTCACACATTGATGCGAAATATCAGAGGAAGGCAATAGAAAGAATAATGTGGCGATATAATCCAAACGAACTAAGGATAATAATTAATTTATTACTTACCGATCGAATTGTCTCTCATGTTAACCTCGTCCATGATAATAACAGTGTTACGTCCCGCGTTTTTTATTTCTGCGCGGGGACGTCAGAAATCTTCTGACGAGAAGAGGAAAGGCAGAGAAGGAAGAGGGAATTTGACGTCAGTGTGTGCGAGTGTAAATGTGTATGAATGAATTGAGTGTGAGTGTGGTCTGCATGATTAATTTATTTGTGAGGTGTATACATGGCTCGTGAGTGTGTGGGGGAGGGCCTACAACAGCGGCATGCTCCGCGGCCTCTTCGAAGTTTGGGCACGAGGGGGAACAATTTTTATTCTCCGCCGAAGTGTCTCCACCGAGACGACACGCGGGCGAGTGGCGAGTGTCCGGACGGCCGCCGGGTTTCCCGAGGCGAGCGATGGTGCAGGGCCCGGGAGCGAGGCCAGGGGTGCTCGCGGTGAAGGGGTGACTGGAGGCCGGGGCCTCCACACCCTTCTCAGGCAGTCCTCGCCGGTGGTTAGCGGGGGTGGGCGCGCCGGAGGTGGCAGAGGTTTCCCCTCCTGAGGGGGAGGGAGCTTGAATGGAGGAGCCCGAGGATACGGGGGTGGAGGGTGAGAATATGGGGGAAGGGGTTGCGCATGAGGGAGAGGCGGTGGCGGGTGGTGCGTCTCCCGGGGCGCGGGCACTCTGGTCAAAGACCCGCGGGTCGAACACCCGTACCTGGTGGTGCGCCTTAACCAGACGCCTCAATTGGCGCTGCCGCCCTGAGCGGCAGGACCGGCCCATAATAGGGCTCCCTGCGGAAGGCACTCATGATTAAATTTGGTTATTCACACGAGAGGGAATGCGGGGGTTAATTAGTGGGGGAGGGTGAATAGCGGTGTCCTGCTCTGGCACACACGGAATTGCGCGGCGTTGCGTAGTATTCCTCCTCCCGTTTGCTTTACTCGTGGGTGGAAAGCATTGGTTCTTATGGAAGTACTCAGTAGCGTGCCATTAATCACTGGGATTCAGTTGCATTGCTATCATCATCGTACTCCATTTTAATTACCATATAGCAACCGCGAAAACAAGGATACCGAATTAATAATAACCAAAGAACGAAAGAAAGGAGGAAAGATAAGAAAAAAACGAAATATTACTGGGGAACAAAATCGTCCCTGTCCTCTATAGCGGATTTTATAAAGACAAGAAAAAAAAAAGGAAGTTGAATAGTGGCAGGATTTGCCGGGGCTGCCGTGGCCCGAGTAATGGCTCAAAATTCGTTTCGAACAACCACAGTGTGCATCTGCAACAACATTATTTAGTTCGTTTGTTTCCCCGTGTGCCAGGTGCCCATTCGAGGTTTCCCTAACGGCGAGGGGACCCTGTTAAATTGCCGGTAGCAATGAGAGATGGAAAAATTGTCATGATTGTCTGGATGAGTCCCCCTTTTCTTTTGTGGGGTCTGACTCGGGGAACGGAGACGACGGCGAAAAAGAAACAGCAAAACAGGAGGCACGAGA
>NW_011958740.1:0-1636 GCF_000949405.1 Vollenhovia emeryi | reverse complement strand
TCAGAGGTGTAGAGTGGATCTCGCTTCACGTGGAAAGTTGCAAACCCATGTGGAACAGTACAACGGCGGAAGTACATGCGTGGAAACAGTATGTTCCGCTCCCCCTGCGGGGGGCTCCACTTTGTTGAGATATAACCTAACCCAAACTACGTCCGAGGTGTGGAGTGGATCTCGCCTCACGTGAAAAGTCGCAAATCCATATGGAATCGTATATGTACTACAAAGCACATGCTTAGATGAGAGGACAGATATAAGATTTAGAGTCCATCATTTTTCTCGAAAACTATCACTCGTAGAGTAAACATGAATAGGACATAAAATATATATTTTAAAGAGATCTACAACTTTTGTTTAAAACATTTTTCAAAATTGTAATATTTGTGTCTGAAAATTACATATAATATAATTGGTCGACATTGTTTTTTTAATAACTTTTTAACAAACAACGAGCGACGGCTAAAACCTTCTGAGCGTTACTCAGGAGGGTAACCTTGACAACATATGTCAAGGTCAAGGTCATCGGAGCTGACTCCCCTGTAGTGAACATTTACCGAAAAGTTATATAAAATTTTACAAAATCCGTAATTATTATCGCCTAATTAAGAAAAACGTCTGAGCCAATAAGTGCACGGAGGAGCGGAAGGCCGGACTCGGCAGCATGCAAAATGGTGTGTTTGTTGACATCTCTCAAAAATCGATAGCGAGAGGTGGAGTCACGCATCGATCGATGAGAGACGGTGGCGAGCGGGGAGCGGGGAGCGGTGAGCGGGCGAACGGCGCGCAGCGAGAGAACGCGCGACATATGACACCGTGCCGAAAAAGTTTTTCTGGTGGTAGGAAAATAATACGCTATCATTTCCACACCACCTTGCGGTAGATAGCTTGGTGCGTTTTTTTTTATAGTGGTTTCCCCGGTAGGCCTAATCCACTCTCATTATTTAATGCAAGAATTGCTCGAAATGTTGCCCTCCTTCTCGTACGCAAATTTCGGTCCGTCGCACAATATCGCGGGTTGCACGGTGCGCCATGTCCGGTGTAATGGTATTGAAGGCCGCAACAATTGCTTCACGAACTTCATTTTCCGTTAAACACGCGTTATCCGGATAGGTGGATAGGTCGTGGTGGTCCTATCACCTGGCCGGCACGGTCGCCTGATCTGAATGTATTAGACTTTTTTGTATGGGGATACATAAAAAGTCTAATCGAGCAGCGGCGTAATGGTACGGAAAATGAAGTTCGTGAAGCAATTGTTGCGGCCTTCAATACCATTACACCGACGGTAAGGTCGATCGCACGGGATCACGCGGTTTTCCGATTCGTCGCGGGGGGGGGGGGGGGGATCGACCTCCCGCGACGATCGTATAAATTAGGCGAACCTGTCGACGGCTGTATCAATAATCCTCCGATTATCAGAAGCGACGGGACGAAATGACAAAATACACAAACGAAGAATACTACGACATGCTAATGGCACTCGGTGAATGCCATGGGGAGTATCACGTCGCTGCAAGAAGATACGCCGAATTGTATCCAGATCGGGCAAGACATCCGTCGGCCGCTGTCATACTTCGAGCAGCGCAAAGATTACACGAAACCGGGAATGTCCTTCCGAACAATCACGACGCTGGAAGAGGTC
>NW_011958739.1:0-1636 GCF_000949405.1 Vollenhovia emeryi | reverse complement strand
CAAGTTATATGGGTTTTGTGTACGAACCGACAATGTTTCACTAATTGGACTAAATCAGAGAACAGCATGGTATCATTGAAATAAAATTAGTAATTTAACAAGAAATCTATTCGCTTGAATAAGTTATAGGTTACCTAACTTATAACACAGGGACCTAGTGAGACAATAACGAGTAACGAGGTATAAATAAAAAAAAAGTCTTTACGTCTCCTGCACCACGCGACCGCGCATCATGGAACGCAAGAAGGCTCCGTACAAAATCGTCGATTATTCCCTGGCGTTTAATATCACACAATCGGTCATTTCGAAGTTCTCTCTCGTAATAAAATAATAATTGTGCACAATTATATTCTGATAAATACACAGTACGAGATATTTAACACTACAAAAGGTGTGATATCACCTAAAAAACTTACCTTTTAAAAAAGGTAAAAAAGCACCAAGTATAAGCTCCAATGACCGAATATATTTTGTTACTCTATCTTTTTTGCATCTCTACAAAAATATCTTCACTGCAAAACTATCTTCTCTACAAAAGTAATGATATCATCGATATCATCGAATGGCGCCAACTAAACTAAATAGTTTTAAACGTGGTGGGGCGATGATTGGAGTGGGGGCATGCCCTCCGGCTGGGCGCCCGCGGACGCCCATTGCCCGCGGTTTAGACAATTTGCATCTCTACAAAAATATCTTCACTACAAAACTATCTTCTCTACAAAAGTAATGATCAAATGGCACCAACTAAACTAAATAGTTTTAAACGTGGTGGGGCGATGATTAGAATGGGGGCATGCCCGCCGGCTGGGCGCCCACGGACGCCCGTTGCCCGCGGTTTAGACAATTTAATACAAATAAATATTTTATTTTAAATTACAAAAACTTGGCGCTGCTCAACCGAATTTTAATAACCCCCTCTCTTTTTCCACTACTCCTTCGCCCCACTCCTTTACAAGTATGAATCCAAGTGCGTGTGTGTGTACGTGCGTTCGTGCGCGCGCGCGCGTGTGTGTGTGTGCGTGTTCGTACGCGTGTGCGAGCGCGTGTGCGTTTGCGTGTGTGTGTGGTGTGCCTACAAATTTACAATTCTACACAGTTCTGTATAACTTTATAGATTTAGACTTTGTTTTATATGAAACAAATTGTAATGTAAAAAATTTCTTATTTATAATTGTGTACAATTGTATACAGTCAGATAATTATATAAAAATTGTTCATATAAAAACACGTATAAATTTATAAAATTATATAGAACTGTGTAGAATTATGCAGATAGTATGCTCAAGCAAGGTACGGAAGTAAAAAATTCTAGTAATAGATGAGCTAGCTTTTTCCTAGCTCTTTGCTAGGAATATGAATTTCTTGGTTGAGTTATTCAAGTACAGTTGTGGTCAGAAAGCTACTCCGACATTTTATGATAAATTCCGAGATTACAGTTTATCATGCGAGAGATTATAACTTTTTCTCACGGATACGTGCGATGACGCATTATTAGAGTAAAGGAATGGTGATCTGTACGAATATCTACGCAATAATACAAGTATTCCGAAAACTTATTGTAAAACTTCGGATAACCTTCCCGACCATGATCGTATAGCTAGCATAATGTTACATACGAGGGTGAATCAAATATAAA
>NW_011958738.1:0-1635 GCF_000949405.1 Vollenhovia emeryi | reverse complement strand
GGCGGCAGCGGCGGCAGCGGTGGTCGTCCCACCGTCTGCAGTTTTGCGTCGTGCGCAATTCGTATTCGGCGCGGCATCTTGTCTCCGAGGTTAAGCTCAAAGATAAGCTTCTGAAACATAAAAAAAACATGAATGGTTAGTACAACCGACCGAGGGACGCAGGGCCCGCGACGAGCGCACCTGGATAAGAGAGAGAGCCAGGGCCCGGACGAGCGCACCTGGGAAGGGACTGTTTAACTTACCCGCACAGAAGAGTTATTGTCCGTAGCAGCGCGAGGCAGCTCCTTATGTACCCCTGGCTCCCCACTTTTTTCCACACGCGAGTACGCCCCCTGTCGGTGGGGGCAAAACAGCCGAAGATTCCCCACGTAATCTATAAATCATACATGAAATCAATCAATGGGATATGTGTTTTGAAATTGTATCTAGTTGGGACATTTTGCTCGTCTTAAATAATGTTGGGAAAAAACAAACGAGTTATTTCTATGCACGAGGATTAAAACAGATTGTAGCCAAATGATTCGAATTAATGTAAGGTTAAAAAAAGGAAAAATGTCCAAGGTAGATGGAATTGTACGACATTGTTTCAATTTGTATGACAAATATTGGGAGCTTTCCAGCAAGCGACACAATTGTCGACACAAGTGTCGTTCCTTCTTTATTATTCATTGAATGCGAAGAAAAACGGAACGACATTTGTGTCGACTTGTGTCGCTTGCTGGAAAGCTCCCATTGAGAATATACCACCACCACCGGGCGCAACCGGAGCACCCGGAAAACTAGGTTAGGTCCACCGGGTCAGCCGGTGGCAACGGCGCGGGCCCACGGCAGGCCCGCGGATGCAGCGGACACACACACACACACACACACACACACACACACACACACACGAACCGCCGTTAATTACACCGGGGCGAACAACAATCCGCGCACGGAACACTCGTACAAGGCACCACAGACTACGTTTCCACCGAGGGTCAGAGTCGGGGGGGCTAGAGTCGGGTCAGAATCGGGTTGGGGTTTGGTGTTTCCACCGCAGAAACGCTTACCCCAACCCGATTCTGACCCGACTCTAGCCCCCGACTCTTACCCCTGGTCCACAATCTTGCTTCAAGTAAGCTGTAAGGCTTAGGCTGGGTCTACATTGGATGTCGTAAGTCGTGTCGTAATTCTCCTTACGGTCGAAGAATAATGAACTGTGATTGGTCAATTTCTTACGGCTTGAGGCTTACAGCTACTCGAAAAACCCCGCCCGAACCCGAGAAAAACCAAAAACAAGATGAACGCTACGGGCAAGCTGGACCACCGACAGGGGGCGTACTCGCGTGTGGAAAAAAGTGGGGAGCCAGGGGTATATAAGGAGCTGCCTCGCGCTGCTACGGACAATAACTCTTCTGTGCGGGTAAGTTAAACAGTCCCTTCCCAGGTGCGCTCGTCCGGGCCCTGGCTCTCTCTCTTATCCAGGTGCGCTCGTCGCGGGCCCTGCGTCCCTCGGTCGGTTGTACTAACCATTCATGTTTTTTTTATGTTTCAGAAGCTTATCTTTGAGCTTAACCTCGGAGACAAGATGCCGCGCCGAATACGAATTGCGCACGACGCAAAACTGCAGACGGTGGGACGACCACCGCTGCCGCC
>NW_011958737.1:0-1635 GCF_000949405.1 Vollenhovia emeryi | reverse complement strand
CGTGGAACTAAATATGGCATAAGCATAAGCGGAGTCGCGACCGGCGTGGAACTAGAACTAAATAATATACGGCGCGGAACTAAACTAGATAATACACGGCGCGGAACTAAGCTAAATAATATACGGCGCGGGACTAAGCTAAATAATATACGGCGCGGAACTAAGCTAAATAATATACGGCGCGGGACTTAAACTTAAATAATACACGGCGCGGAACTACTAATCGCGGGTAATAGGCGGGTTGGTCCAGGTACACGCCGGAGGGCACCCCCTATGCGTGCGTTACTCTGTCCGCACCGGTCACGGGAGCACCCGATACCCGGGGAAGACAGAGCCGGAGTAGAGGTTGGGTTTGGTTCTTTGGAGTTTCTGCAGCGGAGGGGCGCCTCGGGGGCTGCAGAGCTCCTTGGTTCGCTCGGTCACAGGAGCGCCTGTTGGCCGAGAGAGCCGCGGCGGTACTGGGAGGCACCACCGCCGGTTGCTTCGTCAGGAGCGCCTGGCGAAGACTCGCTGTCGGTCGCTGCTCTCGGGGGCTTTTATACCCCCGAAGGCGGGCGCGCGGCGAGGTGTCGGCAGGGGGGGGCGGCGAGAGGAGGGGGTCCTCTCCGGCGCCCGACCCCCGCCGACCCCGTCGGCGCCACGCGTTGCCCTCGTGGGCCAGGTAACGCTGCGCGAACCTGTTCGGGCCCCGGAGTGTATATTCCCGTCACAGTGTCAACTATTAATTTCCAAATTGGTTAATTATATAATTATTTACTGGCGACAAGAAGTCTTTATTCTTGCTATTTATACATCTTGACCGAATAATCGTGTTTAGGTTGGGAGGAGGATTGGGGACGGGAAATGCTTAAATATCGCGTATAGATAGTTCTGTGTACTGCCGACAACCTGAATCGACACACAATTTTAATTTGAAAATTAGACGCGAAAGTATCATCATTAGATTGTTTAATGCGACAAATATTACCACATGTCTTAGTGGTCGAATTGGTGAGACGCCCGCCTAAAGTAGAGGGAAGTCCAGGTTTAAATCCTGGCTGAGGTAATACTTTTCGCAATAAATTTCTTTTGTAACGAACGTTATTATCTCGGTCTAGCTCCTCCCGGTTCCGGACAGGATTCCGGCAGGAATTATTTTCAATTGGACACGCGGTTCCGATTGACGGTCGGAGGAGCTAGCGTTCTCGCGGTCGGTATTTTGACGTGCTGTGTGTCGGTTAGAATAGATCCCCCGTTCCTCCTGTTGCCGAATATGCTCAGCTCCAGGGCCGTCGGGAGGAAGGGAGGCAAGGTAGATTTTAATTCGCTTAGTAGAGGAGGTAGATCTTAATTCGTGGATAGAATCAATCGCTTGGAAGGGATTCGGAATAAGTCTTACAGGTGTTTTTCGGTAATAATAATAGGAACGTGGTTTATTCAACGAATAAATATGTAGGATCGAGGTAATTACAAGAGAGTACGCCCTGTATGTAAATACAAAGAAAAGATAAGGATTAGTAGGTACAAGAGTCCGCCCTATAAAGAAAATACAGGAAAAGAAAAGGATTAGACGGATTGTAACATAGAAAATACGCAATGATATCGGAACACAGAAATTAATACGCAATGATCTGGGTTTGACAATCAGACGCGGAG
>NW_011958736.1:0-1635 GCF_000949405.1 Vollenhovia emeryi | reverse complement strand
TTCTTCCCCTTTCTCCTATTAACAATCCCTTCCCCGATATCTCTCCACCCTCGCCCACCAGCTCCACATCCAGTGTGGAATTTATAATAGAGACCATGTAATCTTAATCTGACTCTGTAGCAAGACATATTATTAGTATACATATATATCATTATGTACATATATATATATATAAATAAAGTTTAAATTGCAAAAAACTACCAATAAATAAATAAAACCTCCCATTTCATTCCCTAGTAATTTTAAGATTGCACAGGGTCCGTCCCCGGGTAAAGAGATTAAATTCTCTGACCAAAAAGAGGACCCACGGGCGTGTAAGAGCTCGAAGAGGCGTCATAGCTAGCTTTGGTTCACTGACCCACTTCGAGCCCTTTAATAGATACGCCCGACTCTCGACGCCCATCTGTTGGAGCGTGCCGAGAGAAAACAGTGTTTTCTGTGCGGCGTCCTTCCGCATAGTCAGTCCCGATAAAAAGGGACTTGAGATAGTGGACGCCCAGCGGAGAACATGACGTAACAAAAGTAAAAACACTTTTATTATGCAAATCGTACCCAAGCTATCGATTAAGCGTAGTCTCAACTTCGTCGGATCAGCCGTTGTTGAGATCCGAGTCAGTGAGGGGATGCTGGAGTGATTCTGCACTTTTGGAACTTGCTCCTAGAACTGTCAATTCGTGAACACATTTGTATAATATACAAATTATATGGGTTTCGTGTACGAACCGACAATCATTGAAATAATTATAGGTTACCTAACCTATAACACAGGGATCTAGTGAGACAGTAACGAGTAACGAGGTATAAATAAAAAAAAGGCCTTTACGTCTCGTGCACCACGCGACCGCGCATCATGGAACGCAAGAAGGCTCCGTACAAAATCTTCGATTATTCCCTGGCGTTTAATATCACACAATCGGTCATTTCGAGGTTCTCTCTCGTAATAAAATAATAATTGTGCACAATTATATTCTGATAAATAAACAGTACGAGATATTTAACACTACAAAAGGGGTGATATCACCTAAAAAACTTACCTTTTTAAAAAAAGGTCAAAAGAAGCACCAAGTATAAGCTCCAACGACCGAATATATTTTGTTACTCTATCTTGTTTCTCTACAAAATCTCTACAAAAATATCTTCACTATACAAAACTATCTTCTCTACAAAAGTAATGATATCATCAAATGGCGCCAACTAATCTAAATAGTTTTAAACGTGGTGGAGCGATGATTGGAGTGGGGGCATGCCCGCCGGCTGGGCGCCCGCGGACGCCCGTTGCCCGCGGTTTAGACAATTTGCATCTCTACAAAAATATCTTCACTACAAAACTATCTTCTCTAAAAAAGTAATGATATCATCAAATGGCACCAACTAAACTAAATAGTTTTAAACGTGGTGGGGCGATGATTGGAGTGGGGGCATGCCCGCCGGCTGGGCGCCCGCGGACGCCCGTTGCCTGCGGTTTAGACAATTTAATACAAATAAATATTTTATTTTAAATTACAAAAACTTGGCGCTGCTCAACCGAATTTTAATTGCCCCCTCTCTCCTTCCACTATTTCTTCTCCCACTCCTTTCACAAGTATGAACCCAAGTGCGTGTGCGTGTACGTGCGTTCGTGCGTGCACGCACGCG
>NW_011958735.1:0-1634 GCF_000949405.1 Vollenhovia emeryi | reverse complement strand
ACGGTAACGTCAGTCACGTCAGCCGCGCTTGCGAGCGCCACGTGCGGCAGAAATATGAGATGGAATTTTGGTGGTTGACGACGACGACCACGTTTCTTAATCTTGATTTCACAACCGCGGACTTTGCATTGCAATATATCCACTCATGGGGCACGTAGGAGAAAAGTAAAAACACTTTTATTATGCAAATCGTACCCAAGCTATCGATTAAGCGCAGTCTCAAGTTCGTCGGATCAGCCGTTGTTGAGATCCGAAAATCTGAGGGCCCGTCAACTCGTGTACTCGCGTAAACTTACACGGTCGGTGTCGCGCGCGTGGTTTAGCTTGCCGCTTATACTTAGTCGCTTATACTTGGCGCGAGACACTACCGTGTCTCGTGATTATCGTCCACACGTCGTGCGTATTTTTCGTTAAGCCGTCATTTGACATGACTCACCGATGTACGAACAAGTTATTATATTAAATGTTTCACGTATTGTATTCGCATTGCTGAAGAGGATCACACAAGATGACCGAAACATTCAATTTTATACTTTGATATATTTAACAGATTGACCAATATATTGTACATGACATCATAAACTAATGTATTAGGTGTACAAATGAATAATCCAAATTATTTTAAGCAGTTATGAAATCAATTTTAAATTGAATAGATTTTCCCGCTCTTTTGTGTTTATACAATGTTGACATATAACTATTAAAAAGAACATATAGTTTGGCGCAAGGCCCAACGTAACCTTCAAAAGTATTCAGTTCAGTACAGTCGAAAATGGCAACAGATAAGGTACATATCCGACACTGCATTCTTTACGAATTCCAGCAAGGAAAAAATGCTACAAGAGCGTGCGAATCGATTTGCTCCTTTCTCGGCGAAGGTGTTGTATCGTACGATGTGTGCGCATTTTGGTTTAAGCGGTTTAAAAGCGGTGATTTTAGTCTAATCGACAAACAACGCCCTGGAGGCCCTCGGAAGCGCGACAACGATGATTTGGAACAACTGCTCGCTGAGAATTCGGCACAAACGCAAAAAGAGCTTGCAGAACAGTTGGGAGTAACGCAGTAAACGATTTCCAAACGCCTACATGAGATGGGAAAGATCCAGAAAGAAGGAAAATGGGTTCCGCATGAACTCACTGAAACCAACAAAAATCAACGAGTGGCAGCGTGTCTTTCTCTTCTCAATAAGCAGCGTCGGAAGTCTTTCTTGTGGAAAATCGTTACGGGCGATGAGAAATGGATACTCTATGACAATCCGAAAAGCAGAAAGTCATGGGTAAATCCCGGCGAATCATCAAAATCGTTCGCAAAACCCAATCGCTTCGGAAAGAAGGTTCTTCTCTGCATTTGGTGGGATATCAAGGGCGTGCTTTATTATGAGTTGTTGAAACCGGGTGAAACAGTTACTGCGGACTGCTACCAACGTCAATTAATCTGCTTGAGTCAAGAATTGGAACGAAAATACTGGCAAAGGAGAACGTCCAGTGAAATTGTTGCATGACAACGCCAGGCCACACATTGCTTTCAATACAAAAGACACCATAATGAGTCTTGGCTGGGACGTCTTGCAGCACCCGGCGTATTCACCAGATATTGCTCCATCCGATTACCACTTGTTCCGGTCGATGCAACAG
>NW_011958734.1:0-1634 GCF_000949405.1 Vollenhovia emeryi | reverse complement strand
TATTGCATCTATGCAATTCCCTATCAATCTAATTGTTAGAGGCCTAAATGCTTTGTATTACTTCTTACGTAAATTAAAGATTTTGGTACGTTATGGTGATGGTAATTACAAATATAATGAACGTTATTATAAAAATATTACGTGATAATTAAAAACTTTGAAATTTTTAAATGTATACTCACACTTTATCTCCGTTTTCGTTAATGTATGATGTTCTGAAGAAGCCATGCAATTCGTCGTTTAGAATACCGACGAATTGTACATATAAACTGTAAATTCCAAGGGGTAACTCGTCATCAAAATGAAAGGTTAAGATTTGTGTTTCATTGTTATAATTATGAGCGGTCGGTGCGTAGGTAATTATGTCACTTCTGACCACTGACGTCGCTTCTTCATTTATCGTCAAGTCCAACGCGTGCAAACTTAAGTCTCGCGTTGCACGACGAACCTCGATTATGATGTGAGATTTACCATCGAAGGTAAAATTATCCTCTTCAATGTAAGGTATTAATTCGATGCCGTAGTGCACCGGCACAACGTTGTCTGGTAAACGGTAATTGACCGTCGCGCTCGAGTTATTTTCTGAATTTCCGTCAACAGGAAGAGCCGTTATGGCGGTGAATATTAGGCCGATATTTACTAATACTTTCAGAAACGCCATACTAATCCTCCTTTCGAATACCTGCGCGGACCGTAATTCATAAGAAAAGGAAAAAGACAATTACATCATATTGCAATATCTTTTCTTAATTCCATTTTTAATTATTATTTTTCAATAAAGTGATTTTTGAGGAGAAAGGTTGATACGTATAAATATTGACAATATTAAAATTTTGTCCGACTTAATTTAAAGGCTTAACTTCTACATAAAGAGATTATAGAAATTATCTTTGTATTTCTAACTTTAACAGTAGGTATATACAAAATATACAAAATTGTAAATGAAAAATGACTTTTATAATTTATATATTTGCAATATGTTGCCGTATGATTAGCCCAATCTGCTAAATTCTAATAAACACAATAAGATTCGTTGTTTTTAGTTATATTACGGTATTAAACATACAATACCGACCAAAATTATATCACCTTCAGGTTTTCAAAGCACTTTCGTCACAGTGCATCTAGTGTGCTTAAATTTTACAGTAAATACCTGATAACATGTCTTGTATTATACATAAAGGGTAATGAAATATGACAAAATACATTATGATTTTCGAATTTTTCATTCGTGCACTTTAAAACTAGTTATGCTCAAAAAATCAGAAGGTGATACAATTTTGGCCGGTACTGTACATATTATAGGAGGTTTTCGTGTTTATGTGTGTATAATAGAAATGAACATACAGATAATGTCGCGCTTATCAAGAATGTATATCGATATCTGAATTCGTGATAATTATTGAGGCCGAAATATCAGCGAGATAATTCTTGTTATAATAAATTTTTTGTGCGTTGCAATTAATTTTTCTTTGTTGTCAGTACGATGAATATTACCTTGCTCCTTTATATATTTGCGAGAATACAATTGCCAAAACGTTACAGCGGTTTATAACTTACCACTTGATAGTAAAACGTCTTAACTTATGAAGAGAAATGGCTCTAGTCTCCTATTTATAACATTCGGTATGATT
>NW_011958733.1:0-1638 GCF_000949405.1 Vollenhovia emeryi | reverse complement strand
TGCATCTCTACAAAAATATCTTCACTACAAAACTATCTTCTCTACAAAAGTAATGATCAAATGGCACCAACTAAACTAAATAGTTTTAAACGTGGTGGGGCGATGATTGGAGTGGGGGCATGCCCGCCGACTGGGCGCCCGCGGACGCCCGTTGATCGCGGTTTAGACAATTTAATACAAATAAATATTTTATTTTAAAGTACAAAAACTTGGCGCTGCTCAACCGAATTTTAATAGGTAATTACCAAAGTTTTACAATAAGTTTTCGGAATACTTGTATTATTGCATAGATATTCGTACAGATCATCATTCCTTTACTCTAATAATGTGTCATCGCACGTATCCGTGAGAAAAAGTTATAATCTCTCGCATGATAAACTGTATTCTCGGAATTTATCATAAAATGTCGGAGTAGCTTTCTGACTGATTTTCCGTACATTGCTTGAGCATACTAACTATCTGCATAACTACACAGTTTTATATAATTTTATAAATTTATACATGTTTTTATATGAACAATTTTTATATAATTATTTGACTTTATACAATTGTACACAATTATAAATAAGCAATTTTTTACATTACAATTTGTTTCATATAAAACAATGTCTAAATCTATAAAGTTATATATACACAAACATAACAATATATGCCTTAACCCTAAATAAGCATACAAATATACATACAAAAATATATCGCGCGCACGCTAGAGAGAGAGAGAGGCGTACACCACACACATACAATTGTACACAATTATAAATAAGCAATTTTTGACATTACAATTTGCTTCATCTAAAACAATGTCTAAATGTATAAAGTTATACAGAACTGTGTAGAATTGTAAATTTGAACGCACGCCACACACACAAACACATAAGCATACAAATATGCAAAATAAGTACAAATATACACGAACAAAACAATATGTGCCTTAATCCTATATACGCATACAAATATACATGCGAAAATATATAATGCGCGCACGCTAGAGAGAGAGAGAGAGGGAGAGAGGAGCACATCACACCGACACACACACACACACACATACACACACATACGCATACAAATATACATGCATAAATATATAACGCGCGCACGCTAGCGAGAGAGAGAGAGGCAGAGAGGCGCACATCACACCCACACACCCACACACCCACACACACACACGCGCGCGCGCGTGCACGCACGAACGCACGTACACGCACATGCACTTGGGTTCATACTTGTAAAGGAGTGGGGCGAAGGAATAGTGGAAGGAGAGAGGGGGCAATTAAAATTCGGTTGAGCAGCGCCAAGTTTTTGTACTTTAAAATAAAATATTTATTTGTATTAAATTGTCTAAACCGCGGGCAACGGGCGTCCGCGAGCGCCCAGCCGGCGGGCATGCCCCCACTCCAACGGGCAACGGGCGTCCGCGGGCGCCCAGCCGGCGGGCATGCCCCCACTCCAACGGGCAACGGGCGTCCGCGGGCGCCCAGTCAGCGGGCATGCCCCCACTCCAACGGGCAACGGGCGTCCGCGGGCGCCCAGCCGGCGGGCATGCCCCCACTCCAATCATCGCCCCACCACGTTTAAAACTATTTAGTTTAGTTAGCGCCATTTAATGATATCATTACTTTTGTAGAGAAGATAGTTTTG
>NW_011958732.1:0-1634 GCF_000949405.1 Vollenhovia emeryi | reverse complement strand
GTAAAGTAAAGTAAAATGTGCAAATTATTTTATTTTCCGCTACAGGTTGTATTGTATCGAGACATTGCACTCGCCATGTTGCAACAGGTCTATAACCTGAACAACTTTTTAAAAGATATTCGAATTGCTCCATATGCATATCGTTTAACCATTCGCCTTGAGCAAGAAGCCTTTTTTGTTCTGACGACAACGTCATTTGTTTTTCTATTTGTTTAGACATTTTTATTTAATGTATCGGTACACAACCGTTGATTTGGTTGAAATCACAGCAGCTGATTTTTAATATAAGGCGCACAGCAGCCTTCTGTCAGTGCGTAGTAACTAATTTTTATTGGCGCAAAGCAACCGATTTTTATAGGCGCACAGCAGCCTTTAAGAAAAAGACAAAAGACAGGAGAAGAAGAAAGAAAAGATAAAAAGGAGAAATAAAGAAGAGAAAAACAAGTCAGCGCACAGCAGCCGATTTTTATAGGCGCACAGCAGCCGTTTTTTATAGGCGCACAGCAGCCTTTTATAATCAGCGCACAGCAGCCGATTTGTGTTGGCGCACAGCAGCCTTTTAGTATAAGATTATAGTATAAGAAGAAAAACAGAAAAAAAAGAAAGAAAAAAGAAGAGAAGAAGAAAAAGAAAAAACAGGAGAAAGATTAATAAGAGACTTACCTTTATAGAGAGGTATAGAGAGGTAAAATCTACTATAAAACACAAATTATTTTAAGTATATTGCTAATCTTGAAAATCATCATGCTATTAAATTGATTCAATTAAATGATGAGTACTCGGTTCTTAAAATTTTAAAAAAGGAAGATTAGTTAGACAAGTAATGAAGATTAGACAAGTAATGAAGATATTACAACCTTTTGAGCAAGCAACTAAAGATATTTCTGGTATATTAATAATTGAGTAATCCAGCAACTGTTTCATTTCATGAAAAAATTTTGCAATTTAAAAGAACAATTAGCAAAGTTAGCAATTAAAAGAACAATTAGCAAAGTTAGCAAAGTGGCTACATTGACAGATCCGAGATTCAAGAAAGCAGGATTTTGTTCGCAAGCAAATTATGAAGAAGCAGTTAATATGGTACAAAATCTTCTTACTGTTCAATTAAAAATGACTAATCAAATTGAAACAAATATTCATCAAACTCATGTTGACACTAATAATTGTACGACTAAAGAGTGACTGTAAAAAGGACGGGTTTTTCGCCTGTTTTGCGGCCCTCGATTTCGGGATCGATTCATATGCGAATCAACTCCTTATGATAAGATATAGAAAAAAGTTTCAACTTGAGGTGACATTTAGTTTTAGAGACAAAGTTATATATTGTATAGGGCGTTTGTTTACACGCGCACAAGAACAAGAATGGAAAAGCGCGTGTAAGTGGAAAGTACAGAGCACGTTGCGAGATGTAAAAGCAAGAGAGTGAGAAGTGCGAGCGTCTTGAAACGAGCGATTTCAAGAGTCAAAAACCGTAATCTGCAAGCGACAGATTAGGACACGCTTACAACTGACTCTCAGTTTTTCTCGAATTTGTACCCTATTGGATTCAACATTTTACATGTTTTAATTATGAGTCCAGATTCATAATTAGTGACCAAACCACTTTACGATACTTGTTAGTATTGGTCTGTATC
>NW_011958731.1:0-1634 GCF_000949405.1 Vollenhovia emeryi | reverse complement strand
GCAGGCGCAGGGGCGGACAGGCGGTCGAACAAGCGAGAGAGGGCTACCTTGAGGCCAGGTAGCCCTCAAACGGGCCATCAGAGTGGCAAAGGGCAGGGCGTGGACGGAGTTCCTCGACTCCCTTCAGGAGGATCCGTGGGGGCGCCCATACAAGATGGTTCTCAATAAGTTGAGACCATGGGCGCCCCCGCTGACGGAGCGACTGGACGTAGGATTCGTCCGGAGGGTGGTGCAGACCCTCTTCCCCGATATTACCGGGGAGGACGAGGGACCACCCTCCGAGCCGGGGGAAGATTCCCCCGACTGGGACGACTCCCTCGTCGTCCAGCCGGAGGAACTCCAGAGGGCCGTCAGGAAGGGCCTTAGGGGCAACACAGCCCCAGGTCCTGACGGCCTTCCCAAGCGTGTCCACGCCCTGGCTATGGGCGTCCTCGCAGAGGAATACGCACGCGCGTACAGCGCGTGCCTTCGAAGAGGTGTCTTCCCCCCGCGGTGGAGGAGTGCCACGCTGGTACTCCTCCCAAAGGAGGGGAAAGACGCCTCTCTCCCGTCGGCGTATAGGCCTATATGCCTTCTGGACGAGGTCGGTAAACTGTTCGAGCGAATACTCGTGAACCGCCTTATCCAGCACCTGTCCCAAACGGGCCCCGACATTAGCGAGGCCCAGTATGGGTTCAGAGAGGACCTATCAACCATCGACGCTATTAAGCGTGTTCAGGCCCTCTCTGAAGAGGCGACGTCCCAGGGGGGGAGGGTGATGTTGGCTGTGTCGATGGACATATCCAACGCCTTCAACACCCTCCCCTGGGGACGAATCAGGGAGTCGCTCCGACGCCGCGAGGTACCGTCGTATCTCGCCCGCGTCGTGAGCGACTACCAGAGGGACAGGTGGGTCGAATACATCGACAAAGGCGGCGTACGCCGACGGGAGAGACTGCACCGGGGAGTGCCCCAGGGAACGGTTCTCGGACCGTTCTTGTGGAACCTGGGGTACGACTCGGTGCTGCGTGTTCCTCTCCCCCCCGACTGTCACGTCGTCTGCTACGCGGACGACACGCTCGTGACGGCCGGGGGCCGCGATTGGGGGGAGGCCCTCGCCAGTTGGCGAGTGGCAGCGGGAGCGATAGTCGACTCTATCCGCAGCCTGGGCCTCGAGGTGGCACTCGGCAAGACCGAGGCCGTGATGTTCCACGGTAAAAGACGTGGAGCACGCGGCGCGCCGCCCGAGGGACTCACCCTGGCTGTGGGTACGGGCCTCGTCAGGATCGGCCACGGGATGAACTATCTCGGGTTGATCCTCGACGACCGATGGAGCTTTGCGAGCCATCTTGCCAGAGCCGCAAGCAGGGCGGGAGTGAGAGCGGCCAAGCTTGGCCGGCTCCTCCCCAACCTTGGCGGCCCGGACGGCAAGGTGCGTCGGCTGTACGCCAATACGGTTAAGTCCGTGGCGCTCTACGGGGCCCCAGTTTGGGCCCCAAAACTCGCGGCATCGCGGCGCGCACGCGCTCAGATGGCGCGTGCGTTTCGCCCGATAGCCGCGTGGATCTGTAGGGCGTACCGGACCGTGGCGTACAACGCGGCGGCGGTGATCGCTGGTCTCCCCCGATGGAGTACGCGGCGGAGGAACATAGTAA
>NW_011958730.1:0-1634 GCF_000949405.1 Vollenhovia emeryi | reverse complement strand
CGGCATGCAGGGATGGGTGGGGGTGGCTCTCGGTATGCGTGGAATGTTACAAACCTATATTATCTCCGAAACGTAAACAAACAGGGACTACCGCACCTCTCCGCATGCAAGGATGGGTGGGGGTGGATCTCGGTATACGTGAAATATTACAAACCTATATTATTATTTGTAACCTTTTTCAGCCTGTATCTCCGAAACTATTTGAGTCCCCCCCTTATATATATATACATATATGAAATGACTCGGGAAGACATCCCCAACAACATATTTAAAAATAAAACAAATCGGAGAGGAAGTCGCTTTTATGCATAATTACCGATATTTTTGTAGAGACGATATTTTTGTACAGAAGATTTTTGTGGAGACACTATTTTTGTAAAGAAGATATTTTTGCAGTAAAGATATTTTTGTAGAGATTATACTTTTGCAAAAAAGATATAGTAACAAAATATATTCAGTTGAATTGGAGCTTAGACTTGGTGCCTTTTTTTACCTTTTTTTAAAAAGGTAAGTTTTTTACGTGATATCACACCTTTTGTAGTTTTATTTAATTATAAGTTTCCATAGTAATTCATTCTAAGATTTGATGTACCTTGGCGGAGATAAAATTCATAATTCAAATTGTCGTCAAATGTCTACATCACGCATTTTCATGCACTACACATATTTGATGCATCTTTTCTATTTACAAAATTGGAGGATTATAATTATAATTCTGATTATTCAAATGGTTTCTGTATTACATGATACATAAAATTTTTAAATGGAATTCTGTCTCGAATTCTGTTGCGAATTATAGATCGTGTAAAGTGGTCTTTAGACATTAGACACGTCTAATTGTAAGAAACGTATTTTAAACTAACACGTGCTGCCTGGGATATGTACAATAACATTGCAACGGTCAGAAATTTTCTGAGCTAAGATTGGATTAGAGGAATAATTCAATTTCAGCACTTCCAATAAAAAATATTCTGCTAGCTCGACCAATGTTACCTTATTATAATTTAACAAGGTTTTCTGAATATTGAATTGTAACATTTACAAGACATTACAATTCAGCGGCCATTAGACGTTTTTGAAATATCTTATCAACGTTGATTTTACAAATCGTAACATAGGCCTGGAAATACCGTCTGTTAGGAAACAGCGTAAAAATACGTGCGTGCATGCGTGCGTGCGTGCGTGCGCGCGCGCTATTAGCTCGTGGTCAAACGGGACAGTGCTCAATTGCAACGTGGCCAATCGGGACCGTGGTCAATGGCAACGTGGTCAATCGGGACCGTGGTCAATGGCAACGTGGTCAATCGGGACCGTGGTCAATTGCAACGTGGTCAATCGGGACCGTGGTCAATTGCAATGTGGCCAAACGGGACCGTGGTCAATTGCAAAGTGGCCAATCGGGACCGTGGTCAATTGCAATGTGGCCAAACGGGACCGTGGTCAATTGCAACGTTGTCAATCGGAACCGTGTCCAATTGCAACGTGGCCAATCGGGACCGTGGTCAATTGCAACGTGGCCAATGCAACGTGGCCAATCGGGACCGTGGTCAATTGCAACGTGGTCAAGTGTAACGTGGCCAATCGGGACCGTGGTCAATTGTAACGTGGCCAATCGGGACCGTGGTCAATTGCAA
>NW_011958729.1:0-1634 GCF_000949405.1 Vollenhovia emeryi | reverse complement strand
TATATACATATATACACACACATATACATATAGGTACTTTTGCTTGGCGCACACTTTTAAACATTACTTCGAACGCTGAATCGGTGAAATCATCTATGATCGCGTGATAAAATATCTATCTTTGAGGTCTCCTGGAGCAAAAATGCTGCTTTAACGAGAGTTGTTGCCATGAGAACTTTTGATCAGGATGACATGAACAACATTTTCCCACAATTTCATACAGATCCACCGAGAACCCGTTTCCATAAGATTTGTGCGGGGTCCTTTGGAATCCGGCTAACTTCTATTTAATAAATATTTAATTAAAATTATCTGGATCACTCACAAACCTTTTTAATTGCACTACAAACGTCTTCATACGAAATACCAACGATTCCATATAAAAACTTTATGTAATTTATCTATTAGGCGCTAAGTATACGGTGGAAAAATAATTAATTAATTACAAACAAACGAATGACTCACAAACCTTTCTAATTGCACTACAAACGTCTACATACGAAATACAAACGATTGCATATAGGAGTTATTTAAATATACGTTCAGTCGGCGTCAGGTATGAGCGAATATATCGATCGGCTAGCGAGACGTGCAGCGGTGTGTGACATGCCAAAAACAATTGTCATGGCAGCGAGCGGCACCCAGAGAACTTATAAACATGGAAGGGGAATAGCATATACTCTCCGTGAGCTGAAACTGAGTCCAACATCTGTGTGACAAGGATAGATAGGAGATGACTTTGGTCCGTTATGCGCATGCGTTAAAATCGTTGCGCATGCGTTATTGTAATCTCGTTTTGGCCGCGCATGCGTTATTGTAATCTCGTTTTGGCTGCGCATGCGTATTTCGAGGAAAAGTCATAGAACGAGACAGAATTCTAGTTTCTTCTGTCTCACTTCTTGGCTTCACTTGTGCCGATCCGTTTCCCCTTCCATGTTTATAAGTTCTATGGCGGCACCGCGGCGAGCCTCAGATAACGAGGCGCGTGGACAATAGTTCCTCGACGTCTCGCGCGCGCGTAGTACGAGTATCGCCGAAAAAGTATTGTCGCGAAATTCTTTCTCCGTGGTAATGTAGAAATGGTCATGCAGGAATTAAAAATGTCGATAATTACCGACATTATCGATATTTTTAATTCCGTGTAGATGCGGGCGCTATCCCGTCGGAGTTGGCTCGTTGCTCCAGCATCCCCTTAAGCCAATAGATTTAGCGAGAAATTATAAGAGACCTTTTTTGTAGAGCGTTAAATTTACAATAAACATGACGCGATTTATTACTTTTGATTCATTTGTCGCTGAGTTATGGAATTCTAAAGAACAAATGAAATTTTTCCCATGTTATTTCCATAAGAAACTTAGGTTGGAATGCGGACTATCCTAAAGTTAATATTAAGAGCTCAAATTTTCAGGGAATTTTTTTTTATCAATTTGGAAGCATTTGAGCCCCTGGGAGCAAAGAAATTCGAAAACACCCCTATTAAGGACCACCCTAATATATATATATATATATATATATATATATATATATATATATAAGGGGGGACTCAAATAGTTTCGGAGATACAGGCTGAGAAAGGATACAAATAATAAATATATTTCCTAACTCGTACTTCCGCTGTTTTACTGTTCCACATG
>NW_011958728.1:0-1633 GCF_000949405.1 Vollenhovia emeryi | reverse complement strand
TACTTTTGTCAAGGAAGAGTGCAACTACCCACGGCCACTGTCCTGGTATTGAGTTTTCACCGTTTGGGATGAGACGATTTGTGCCTTCGGTATAGTAGCTGGTAACACCACACTCATTGTTGATTTTAAAAATCGGATTGTTTATACGGTAGCTGCTCGAATTTCGATGCCACCGCTAGACATTCCGCGATGATGGTCCACCGTTTGGCGGATACACAATATGCCCCACTCGATATTAGCACTAAGCTTTCCTTCTAAATTGATATAAGACGAAATGTAACGTATCTCTTAAATTGCATGTTCTTTCAAAGTAAGTGTTCGAGTTTAATTTGAATCTCGTTTATTTCATCCCCGGCGTGATGGCAGCATCAGCCGGGTCAGATCGTGCAGCGCCGCATGAGCGCTGCCCGCGCATGCCCGATCGCGACGCGAGGCGACCGCGCGACTTCACGTACGTTTCCGGCGCTCTTTGTCTCATAGCGACCGTACGTAGTACACGCGTCTTGAAGGGACTTGGAGTGGGAGTAAATAGAGAGAAACACGCCTGTCAAACGCGTCAGTGTTTTTTCGAGTTTATCTGCCGTTCTTTCGCCGTGGGGCGACTTTGTTTCAGGTAGATTGCATGCACATATATGCAGGACTGACTGAAGATATAAATCAGCAGTATAGGAGTCGAACAACAGACGAGAACGAGGATTCTGGGTGGTTGCGACAATTTGGAGGTTAGGTGAGAGAAGCGAGGGAAGGCACGGAGAAGCCGAAGCCGGAGATAACGAAAACACTGTCGGTAAAGAAGAGAGGACAGGAGAAAAGGGGTGCCGAAAGGATAAAAAGCGAGAGAAGGATTTAGATGGAAGAGAAGAGAGAGGAGGGTAAGAATAAGGATACCGAATCGAAGAAAGACGAGAAGGAGAAGAGGACAGTAGGCAGACCCTCGAGGGCGGAGGAACTGTCAAGAATAAGAGATAGGGCAGGAAGTCAAACATCAATCATAGACTACGTAAAGAATAAGAGAGGAAGGGAGGAAGAGAGAGAATCGGTAGAAAAAGCAGAAAAAGAAATATTAGATAGTTTCGGTAAAGGAAATAGGGAGATAAGATCGCCGCCAAACAAGATAAAAAGAGAAGAAATGAAAGAAGAAGGTACGGAGATGGAGAAAATGCTGAAAGAGATTTTAGCGAAGATGGATGAACAAGAGAAAGAAAGAAAGAAGGACAAAGAGGAGATAATGAAAGAGATACAGGAAATGAGAGAGGATTATAGAATGAGAGAAAAACTTTGGGAAGAGCAAAAAGAGAGATTAGAAAATAGAATAAAACAGTTGGAGGAGAAAGTAGGAAAAATGGAGGATAACGGAGGCGGAAAGCTAGTGAGTGAATTTACGAAGAAGATGAAAGAGATGGAGAGAAACTCTGAGATAGTAGAAAGAAGGAGAAGGAGAAATAACATAATCATTAAAGGAATGAAAGCGGAAAATGGAAGTGAAGGAAAGGAGAAGATGAAGAAATTTTTGGAAGAAGAAATTACCAAGAAGAAGATGAAGGTGGAAGAAGTGCAGACAATCGGCCGGGGAGAATACAAAATGACGTTAGTCAGATTCAACAGATGGGAGGATAAAAAAGAAATAATGGCG
>NW_011958727.1:0-1632 GCF_000949405.1 Vollenhovia emeryi | reverse complement strand
TTGCGACTCTATATTTCATTACACTTTTTGTTTCTAATTCTTTCACAAAAGCTTGTCTAACAGGATTTCTTAAATATCGTTTTCCACAGCGTCCTTCTTTTTCTCCTTCAATAAATTTACATTTTATTTCCGTAATTAGTTCTTTCGTATTATTAATATTACATTTAATTAGTGAGCCACATTTGCATGAACCATACGCGTATCCCAATTCTCCATTGTTTATTAATTTGTGTCGCTTAAAGTTAAAGCCACATGACAGTTTCACACTTTCCCAAATCTTCTCGGTAAATGCTTGCTGCCACGTACCAGGTTGCAATACTGTATATTGGCGCGTTGAAGGAGGTCGACCTTTTTCTTTTCGCCTGTACGTTCTTTGAATTACCATTGCATTAAAATCAGCCTTTGCCATGGTAATAGTAAATGTTAATACACCATCAACATTATCTACGGGCATATCAGAAATATTTATCGTGGAATCATTAACGAATGAAGATTCAACTCTAGAAGCAACAATCGATTCTTCTGGATTACCAGATTCTAAAATATCCATTGGCTGACAAGGAGAGACAGAAGGACGGTCAGATAATTTATCCCTTACGTGATATTTATTGCACGAAACAAATGTATATAAACTAATTGCGGTCATCTTATTTTCAAATTCTCTCGCTATCGTTATCCAAAGAGAATCGCTTTTCGAAATAACTTTCTGACCGTCAACTATTAAGCGGTCTTTATAATTCATTAATATTTCAATCGAAGCATGCTTATCTATTCTTGCAGGTCTTCCACGTGCAGGCATGATGATGCTTCGAAGTTATAGATGGTGCACAGTTTATAAATCACGTCACTTTCGCGTTAGAAACGCACAATGTTACGTACGATTAACGAGATTACGTACAATTCACAAGATTACGTACGATTCACAAGATTACGTACGACTAACAATACAAACTACAAACAAAACAGAATACTACGCAACACTCAATTATCGTACGATACGACAGTAAGTAAACACGAAGTTACTTGCACCGTGATCGCACAATAAATGACGTCACAGCTGATCACGCGATCAAAACAAAAGCACACTGGTCCAAGGACACCACGCGGCAATACTACGTATCGAAACACGTCGCGACGAAAGCGCCAAGTACTAAAAAATCTAATCCCTGATTTACCCGCGGCACACTGGGTCGATAATGATCGACAGGTACAGTCGTGAACGAAAAGTTTCCCGACTCTTTATGACTAAGGGATGCAGTTTATCATGCGACAGATAATATAAGCTCACGGAGATGTACAGAAACGAATTATTAGATCAATAGAATTACATAAAACGATGCACAGAATGATACATACCAGCATCTTGATTTACATTAACAGCATACCATTTAATTATTTCAGTATAAAAATTATTTCAGTACCATACCTTTGCGAGTAACAAAATTCTTCATTGGTGTAAAACACTTAACAGCGCGACGCGCGGACTGACAGATTAAACAACTTAATTTTCCACAAAATACACATAGCACCAAAATTATATCTTTGTGTTTTTGAAAGCCCTATATCTGGACTCTTTTAGCACAGAAATCATTCGAGCACCTAATTCCTGTATATCGTTGTAACGGACTTTAG
>NW_011958726.1:0-1632 GCF_000949405.1 Vollenhovia emeryi | reverse complement strand
CCAATTTTGTAAATAGAAAAGATGCATCAAATATGTGTAGTGCATGAAAATGCGTGATGTAGACATTTGATGACAATTCGAATTATGAATTTTATCTCCGCCAAGGTACATCAAATCTTAGAATGAATTAGTATGGAAACTTATAATAAAATTAAACTACAAAAGGTATGATATCACGTAAAAAACTTACCTTTTTAAAAAAAGGTAAAAAAAAGCACCAAGTCTAAGCTCCAATTCAACCGAATATATTTTGTTACTCTATCTTTTTTGCAAAAGTATAAACTCTACAAAAATATCTTTACTGCAAAAGTATCTTCTTTACAAAAATAGTGTCTCCACAAAAATCTTCTGTACAAAAATATCGTCTCTACAAAAATATCTTCTCTACAAAACTATCTTCTCTACAAAAGTAATGATATCAACAAATTGCGCCAAATAAAACAGCGAATATTTATACAAACTAGTTGCTTTAGCATTAGTTTTTTATTAAAAAATGTTATATTTCTTAAAAAATCAAACTAAAGATTTTATTGGAAAAAATAATCGAGTTAATAATAAAACACCGATGAAAGAATAGCAACTGTTTAGAAATTTAGAAACTCTGTATCTGTTCAGGCGAATTAAGGCGTGTGTCTATGACGCTAGTACTTGGTCCAAGTTCTAGTTTTGAGGAATGCGTAGCCAATCAACTTGCAGCTTGTGTGGAACAACTACATTGATTGGCTAAATATTTCGCGGAATTAGAACTTGGACCAAGTACTAGCGTCATAGACACACGCCTTAATTCGCCTGAACAGATACAGAGTTTCTAAATTTCTAAACAGTTGCTATTCTTTTCATCGGTGTTTTATTATTAACTCGATTATTTTTTCCAATAAAATCTTTAGTTTGATTTTTTAAGAAATATAACATCTTTTAATCAAAAACTAATGCTAAAGCAACTAGTTTGTATAAATATTCCCTGTTTTATTTGGCGCAATTTGTTGATATCATTACTTTTGTAGAGAAGATAGTTTTGTAGAGAAGATATTTTTGTAGAGACGATATTTTTGTACAGAAGATTTTTGTGGAGACACTATTTTTGTAAAGAAGATACTTTTGCAGTAAAGATATTTTTGTAGAAATTATACTTTTGCAAAAAAGATAGAGTAACAAAATATATTCGGTTGAATTGGAGCTTAGACTTGATGCTTTTTTTTACCTTTTTTTAAAAAGGTAAGTTTTTTACGTGTAAGCTAAACATTGAAATAGTTATAAATTTTCACTCGAATACCACAAAAAGTATTAGGCAAATCAAAAAATGTTTCAGACAAAAGTTGTTCATATTAAGCAGTAAAATAAGATAGTATAATAAACAATAGGGAGTTTCATTTTAAAAAATGACAGCGACCTCCATATAACCATAAAAAATTTATTTTTTCGAAAATTTATTTTACCATTATACAGGGTGTCAGATTCGATATGGACAATCCCAAAGATTATAGTAGATTGGGTTAAACTGAGAAGAAAAGTTATATAAAATTTTACAAAATCGTAATTATTATCGGCCGAATTCAGAAAAACGTCTGAGCCAATAAGTGCACGGAGGAGCGGAAGGCCGGACTCGGCAGCATGCAAAATGATGTGTTTGTT
>NW_011958725.1:0-1632 GCF_000949405.1 Vollenhovia emeryi | reverse complement strand
GTGGTAAGCCCAGTGCGGTAAGCCCAGCGGTCGCAACGTTAGCGGCCGCACCCGATCGCCATTAGGGGGGCAGTCCCACATAACCCGGGCCACTTGGTAAACTCCCTTCCCAGAGGGGGGCCCGGGTATCCATAAAGGATTTCCACACGTAAAAAAAAAGGGGATGAGGAACGTGGAAGTTTGTCAGAGTGGGTAGGCCGGTATACGACGTATCCAAGGAAGAACCCACGGCAGTCTACTATAATATAGGAGATTGCTTGCAGAAAGTTAGTTGGGAAGATCAAGGAGAAATGGAAAAAGCGAAAGCGATGGAAAGGGAAATGTTTGGTAAATTCGATGGTCAAGATAAGGAGGAGGTATCGATCAAATTCAGGCTGAACAAAAAGATAAATGAGAAAAAAGGAAAAAATTTCTCAAAATGTTTGTTTATTTTGTACAAGGCTAAATGTAAACCGACAAGGGCCGAAATGATCGGCGACTCGATGGCCAAGCTGTTTTACAAAACCAAGACGGAGGCGAACTATTGCCTGAAACAGTTTCCGCAGAACTCTCCATTCGCTACAGCCTTTATAGAGAGCAGAGAGGTGAGCAGCAGAGGGGTGGTCAGCGACTGGCCCAACGGAATTCCGGAACTCTTCATGGCGTTAGACAATAGGGAGGATATCATAAGGATGGAGAGGATAAGGAAGAAGAACTGGAACAAAGAGACACAAGCGAGGACCTTAATCCCGACGGACAACATCATGATCTTATTCAAGGGCAGAAGGATCCCAGATAGACTTAGCATGCTGGAAAATATGGCATACCTTAAGGTGAGGCCATTTGTAGATACTGTTCGACAATGTTATAACTGTTACAGGTATGGGCACTTCAAAAATAGCTGTAGGTCGGAAAAATGTGTCATCTGCGGACAAACAGAACATGGGGAATGCAACAAGCAAGAGAGATGCGTCAACTGTGGCGAAGGTCATAGGGCTACGTTCAAGGGCTGCACCGAATACAAAAGAAATAAGGATCTGATGACTATAATGGCGTACAGCAATTGTTCATTCCAAGAGGCGGAAAGAAAAGTCCATGGAAAGGAGAGCACTCACACAACGGTTTACGATAGGTTTGTGAACGAGGAAAAGTGGCCCTCGATATAGGAGACATATGCAGCTAAGGTAAAAACCACAAAGAACAGCGATAGAAAGAGTGATTTGAATGACAGGATAGCGTCGCGAGAAGAAACGAGCAAGTTCAGGAGGCCCGGGACAGCGATAAAGAAAGTGCTCAGGACAACAGAGCACGGAAAAGGTAGAAAGGAAGAAAGCAGACACATAAGAATGATTGATACCAGGGCAGAAGAAAGGTCTAGGAGCCAGAACGGAATAGCTATCCGGGATAGAGGGGATACAACTACAGAGGAAGAAGACGAAAACGGTTGGAATACTTGCATGGAGAGCAACAGGTTCGAAAAAGAGAGGAAGAAAATGGAGCAAGAAAAACTAATGGACGCAAGAGAAGAGAAAGTCATGCATAAGGCGGACAGAACAAGACGAATGGCGTTGATTAGAAGACAGAGAGCGATGGAGGACATCATCAGGAACGACAGGGGAAGTACGAGCCATCAGTGAAATAAAAACATATATA
>NW_011958724.1:0-1632 GCF_000949405.1 Vollenhovia emeryi | reverse complement strand
GCTATCAATGGGAACTCATCTACAGGTACTCAAGCTACAGGTAATCCTCACTAAACTATTGAGGATTACAGCTCTCTGTTTCAGATTCGTCTCACGGTTGAGGAAGGTCCACGACTCATTGCCTGTCAGACACATCTCTCCAGAGACCTTGGAAAAAGCGAGGCTCTTCTGGATTCAGGCAACTCAAGCAACGTACTTCTCGCACGAGCTCAAGGCGCTACAAGCCGACTCACCGTTGGCAAAGGCACACGCATTCAACAGATTGACTGCGTACATCGACGCTCAAGGAGTCATTCGCGTCGGCGGACGACTCGCTCACGCAGCTCTCTCACTCGATGCGACACATCCTGTAATATTGCCTCGTCACTCTCAGCTGTCGTCATTGATCATCGCTCACGCTCATCAACGAACTCTACGTGGAGGCACGCAGCTTACGTTGTCGCACATCCGACAACAATACTGGATTCTCGGCGGAAGGGCTCCTGTCAAGTCTCACATTCTGCGGTGTGTCACGTGTGCTCGGCAGAGGGGGATCCGTGCTCATCAATTGATGGGCCAACTACCCTTCTCTCGGGTTACGCAGGCACGACCGTTCACTCATACAGGTGTGGACTACGCAGGGCCACTCACCGTCAAAACATGGAAAGGAAGAGGTGCCAAGACCTGTAAAGGCTGGATCTGCGTTTTTGTCTGCTTCTCAACCTCAGCAGTACACCTAGAGGCGGTTAGAGACTACTCAACGGAGGGATTCATTGCCGCCTATCGACGCTTCTCATCCAGACGCGGCATTGCTCACACCTTACACTCAGACTGCGGCACCAATTTCATCGGCGCAGATACAGCTCTCAAAAGGCTGTTTCTCCAGAGTACTCAAGAACATCAGCGCATTTCTCAACTGCTCTCGCAAGACAACACCCGGTGGGAATTCAATCCCCCAGCGACACCTCACATGGGAGGAAAATGGGAGGCCGTCGTAAAATCTATAAAGTATCAGTTACGGCGCACCATTGGAGAAAGCGTGCTCACCTTTGAGGAGCTCACCACATTGCTCACCCAAATAGAGGCAATTCTCAACTCGCGACCTCTCGAACCATTGAGTGACGACGCGGACGACATCTCAGCACTCACGCCAGGTCACTTCCTCATCGGAAGTCCCCTCACCGCCATACCAGCGCCATCACTCACGTACCTGGCAATCTCAAGACTTTCGCGATGGCAACTCATCCAGCAAAAGGCACAACATTTTTGGACACAATGGTCATCGCATTACCTACAACGTCAGCAAGCCATCTCGAAATGGCACCACAAGAACAAAGAGATCAAGATCGGATCATTGGTGCTCATCACCGACGAGCGGCTACCACCATGCAAATGGCCGTTAGCCCGAATAACTGCCCTACATCCTGGGAAGAATGGCCTCGTGCGGGTGGTGACTTTGAAGACAGCCACTACCACTCTCATTCGACCAGTGAGCAAGCTCTCCGTCCTGCCAATCTCATCATAAGATCTGGGATCATCAACTGCGTTGCTGATGGCGGGCGGAATGTTCGAGATTCATTTTTCAATCTCGGTCAGTTCGTCACCGGCGTGATGGCAGCATCAGCCGGGTCAGATCGTGCGGCGCCGCATGAG
>NW_011958723.1:0-1631 GCF_000949405.1 Vollenhovia emeryi | reverse complement strand
CCCAATTTTTTGAACGTCTTGATTATATAATAAACTATCAAGTAAGACCCCTATCTAAAACTATGGTAAACAACATATGAGGACACGCCAATGTGGGTCACAAGGCAAGATGTAGGTAGCCCAACTTGTAAATCTTATATTTTTCTGAAAATCGTGAATCTATATACCGTTTCTTTCCACATTGGTTCTACGCGTCGATTTCTTTTTCGGACATAACGCTAAGACGCCCGTCACGGATTGAGGGGGTCCCAGCCTAGGTTCGAATCCTGGCTGAGGTAATATTTTTCGCAATAAGAATAATTTACAGCACGAGAAAAGGGGGGTATTGAATGCTAAATGTAGCATCAGAAAAATGTTAATATATGTAGCATTTTTAATATAATTACAAAAAAATCGTTTATCGCTTCGAATACGTGAATTTGCTGACGATAATAATTCCACGTGTAAGAAAACTGCATTATGTCCGAAAAAGAAATTGGCGTGTAGAACCAATGTGGAAAGAAGCGGTATATAGATTCACGATTTTCAGAAAAATATAAGATTTACAAGTTGGGCTACCTACATCTTGCCTTGTGACCCACATTGGCGTGTCCTCATATGTTGTTTAGTCTTGATTATAGTTGCAGAATAGAAAACTACTATAAGAAGATCAAGAATTAATATTTCTATTTTGCAGCCAATCGATACGTTCGAAAAATTATAATATTAATATCATATAATAAATGTGTAAATTACCTCCGTTAATTTGTTTTATAGCGCTTATGCGCATTTAACATCAAAATCTATCATTTTCATTCAAATCGACATCAAATTGATGTTAAATGCATCAAAAGATCGATTCGATCATTTTATTTCTCACTACGTCAATAGAAGTTTATCTATAGGTCTATTAGATGTCTATTAGATGTCGAGAAGTAACTTGCAGTTTAAAAAGAATTTTTCATTAATAATTCACCACTATTGTGTACATTGTGTATGAAAAAACACAAATAACACAAAATCACATTGCATTTAATTTAAATATTTCTAGACATTATTTTAGACTAGACTGCTCCGACGTCTGATAGATGTCTATCCGATCTTACATTTCTCCCTGGGTCAGTATCAGAGTCTCCCAGCCCTGATGATGCAGACTGCAACGCCTGCGAAACGTCGGCACCACACTGCAAACGGACGCGGCAACCATCCGGAAGCCATGAAGACTAATGAAGACCTATGTTTAGGTTAGTTAGGTTAGGTTATGTTATGACTGACATGTGTCTATTAACACAGATTAATAGACAGATCGCCAAAGACCCGGGTTGAGGAGGTCCATAAAGTTGACCCCCCTCCTACAACAATTTATAAAACTATTAATATATTTGGAATGTACATCGTTTGTACATGAATGTACAATAATTGTTATTATTTGTACATTCCTGGTTAATTTAAAAAAAAATAACAAAGTTTTAGTAACTAGATGAATGATAGTTAGCCCCCCTATTCTACAGTTATTGTATCTAAACGGTTATTTATTGTACTTAATCGTTTGTACATCGTTTGTACATTATTTATAACTGATTAACTTTTCATTTAAACATTTACTTCTTCTGTAAAATGTAAATAAATATTTTTCATTTGAATATGGCGGG
>NW_011958722.1:0-1631 GCF_000949405.1 Vollenhovia emeryi | reverse complement strand
AAAGTTACAGCTATTCAAATTTGGTTTATTTTTGGACAATTTTTCCTGATCCCTTAATTATTTGGGGGAAGTGTACTTCCGTGTAATCTTTTATAATTTAATAATCTAATACCCCTTTTACTGCGTAAATAAAATTTAATGTTCGCATAACTAAAACAAATTTTTTTAACTGAAAATTTTTATTTGAGTACTTAATAGTATTAATATTTGAACAAAATAAAAAGTTTTTATCAAGTCGCTGCAAAAAATCTAAAAAATGTACTAATTTTTCGAGGGTTTAAACGGGTATGCCCCCTTAATGCTACTGTGAGCATAATGCTAATGCTAATAATTTATGCTTATAATTTTTCTTGACCATAATGTTTAATGTTAGTTTATGACTTTATGTTAATTTTGCAACTCCGTAGTGTTCTTTGATTTCGCGAAATTTTCGAAATTTAAATCCTTCCAATTCCCACCTTGCTTCTTACAATTAGTGTAAAAGCATGTTCGAAGAAAATCAACCGTCATGCGAAAGATTAAAGTAGAGGCTTCGCCCAATGAGCCCAGGGTGATTGCTGCACGATTTCTTTTTTTCACGAAGTTGTAACAGTTCTAAAATCGACAATTTTTCGGCAATAATTTAGTGATCCTTTAATTATGCTCTTGAGTGTAGATGTTAATGAAAGATAGAAATTTTAAAGATTGGAATTATTGTAATGAAATAATGATTCCTATGTGTGTCACTTGATTGCAATTATTCAACTCTCTTATTCATTGATTGCAATTATTCAACTCCCTTATTCATATTTCTTATTAATATTGTACATAAGTTAGTAATAATAGCAGTGATATAATTCTTATGAAGTATAAATTTATCTTATTCATTACGTTTGTTTATTAACGGCATCATCCAATTTGCAACAAATGTTACACGCACCACGCGGTATTATACGGACGTCACGCACACGAACTTTTGTTTAATGTTCATGAGCGCGTGAAGTGAGCGATCACTAACACTATCGACGCGCGACTCACGGACAGGTTTCCGTTCAACCGTAATGTATGATTTGCCTGTTTTGAAAATTTTTATCTCAAAAACCACTGCTCGGAACGAAAAATGGCAAATAACTTTTTAATTTACTTTTTCGACGACTTTCTTGCTATGGTATTTTGATTCGCGAATTTCTGGACACCCTGTATATAGACCATCTCTTTTCAGACATACAAATTCTATGTTACCTGAGACTGAGAAACTTGATTCATCGAAAACTTTACAGGATTCTTTATCGAAAACTATGCTGTAACCTTTTTCTGTCATTTTGTTCACTGAGAGCAGGTTCGCTGACAAACTTGGAACATAAAGTACATCCGTAGCAGTTTTTACATTTTCACTGTTGAGTCTGAAATCAACTTTACCCACGCCTTCAGATTTTATTTCTAAATTGTCGGCAACAGAAATCGGTATGCAAACTTTAGAATCTAAGCTGTACAACGCATCTCTGTCCTTCACCATATGTGAAGTCGCACCTGAATCGATGATCCATACACGCGCGTGCGCGCCGCGACGCCGCGAGTCTCGGAGCCCAGACTGGGGCCCCATAGAGCACCACCGAACGGACGTGTTAGCGTACAACCGACGCACCTTGTCG
>NW_011958721.1:0-1631 GCF_000949405.1 Vollenhovia emeryi | reverse complement strand
GTATCAGACCAAGTTGGTGCGCGTATCAAAATATCTTAGGGCGCTGTAAACGCTTGATTCGATTCGGGTCGTATTATACCCGGCATTCCTGCTAGATTGAGGTTAAAAGTATGGTTCAGTTTAGCATGTGGTAGAAGTTGGATTTTACAATTGTGAAAATGTCGTGTAAAAAGGGTGCCAATTGGACCAACGATGAAACACGAACGTTTCTCGAATTGATTACGGAAAAGAGCATTTTAAATATAATTGATGGAAAGAAACATCGGCATATAGAGATTTTCCGAATGCTAGTACCCGAAATGCAGACAAAGGGTTATGAAAAAACAGCTGAGCAAATGAAATTAAAATTAAAAAATTTGAGAACAGCATATTTCAAATGTAAAAGAAATAATAATGTCAGTGGTGCTGCTCCGTCAACGTGTCCATTCTACAACGAGTTAGATATGTTATATGGGAGCAGGCCAAGTGCCCTAGCTAGCAGCAGCAACAGTGATCAAGTAGGAATTGATACCGCAGAATTAAATGTGGAAGAAAGTAATTTACATTTGATTATTGCAATTATATGTAGTTAGTAGCTATAAAATATACATTTAAAATTTAAACCATCAATTATTTGATTTATATGACAGTATTATTCATTTGATTTTAGTTAACGATGAGAATGATACCAGTTGTACGACTGCTGAAGAGATTGACGAGATATTAGATAAAGAAAATGAAGTCCCACCAGCCAAAAAGCAGAAACGAACAAAAACTTGTGGTATTGATAAAAAAACTATTTAGTATTATAATCTTATTAAATATTTCTAGTTTGAGAGATGACGTCACGATTTACACGCTCTAATGTTATTAATCCGTATTTGAAGATTTCTAAGAATAACCAACGAGCTAATATATATATATACATAATTATTAATTTACATATGTAGGAATTATAATATACAAATTTTACATTTAGGGAGAAGAAGTTATGAAGCAATGATGCAGAGCCATACTGACAAATTGTTCGAATACCAAAAAGAATTACTTAACAGCATCACAAACAAGCAGATGGAGTTCCAGAAAGAAATTTTCCATAACGAAATGATAGAGCAGAGAAAATGGGAACAAGAAGAGTTAGCCAAGGAACGAGAGTTTCAAAAAGAACAAACAAACCTGATTCTGGATGCATTTACCAAAAGTATGCAGGTTATTAAACCTCAAATATCTGCTCGTTCCACACAGAGTTCCTTGAAGCCACTGAAACTTATTCCTGTAAGTTTATTAATTTTTTAAATAATTAATCGTGTAACAACATTAAAACTAATACATGCAATAAGATATATGTACATATATTTGTACATATTGTGATATATTTATAAATTTAATGTAAGGGATTTGATTTTATTAGTCTGAAAAAGTTAAATAGTGATTTAGTTTGATTATAAATATTTTATTTGCTATAATATTAAATATTTATTATTATAAATATGTTATTAATTACATTAATAATTAAATTTATAATAAAAATAAATTACTGTTTGAGTACTTACCATTTAGTATATATATTCTCATTTGATAATGTATATAGTAAAATAAATAAATATATTCTGATTTATTTTCATTTTACATACTTGTTCAACAAAAGTTTT
>NW_011958720.1:0-1643 GCF_000949405.1 Vollenhovia emeryi | reverse complement strand
CAAAAATGCTTTGTTTTCGAAAAATTTGACTGGTCCGGGACTTTTTCCCCACCCTGTATATGTATATATGTATTTAATATATTCTTATACATGTTTAATAGAATAAATACATTCTTTAAAAATTAAAGCACGTTGTTCTTGTCTATCCATGAATTGTGCGATCCATCAAATCCCAACCATTTCACATAAACCTTGTCGCCCTTCCTGCGCAGTACCTTTTCCACAAGATACACGTCTAGGTTAGTGGCGCGATGCAACTCGTACTCGTAGAACGCCCCTGCGACGATTTCTCTGCGATAATCCTCGAGTAGATACGTTACGGGATTGGTGCGTTGTACTGTAACGATCTTAAACACCTCGGTGGTCCAATTTGGCGTATAATCCTTCTCGAATATCGTCTTGTATCTGCTAACGCGTACCGCGTCGCCCACTTTGAACCTTGCCGGACCGGCGATTTTTACGTGGCTGTACACAGTTTTCAGGAGCCTGTCTGCAACCGCGGGGGTGACGTCGACGGGCCGCATGCCGATGGTGCGATGCTTGCGCGCGTTGTACTCTGTGACGAGTCGCGGCAATAAATCCGTCCACTTGTAACTTCCATTGAGTGTAAACATCTTCCACATGGCGTTCTTCAACGTGCGATTGAACCTCTCGACGACTGACGCTTTCATTATGGAATACGTGGAATAGAGATTGATGTTTTGTTTCTTCAAAAGTCGTTGCACGTAGGTGTTGTAAAATTCCTTCCCCATATCAGTTTGTATGTTTTTCGGGCATCTTTCGCTCTCCCGAATTATCTCGGCGATAGCGTCAGCCGTCTCGCTTCCGCCTTTAGTCTTGAGGGGCACGGCCCACGCGTGCTTGCTCAACACATCGATGACCGTAAGTATGTAGTGGTAGCCTCTATTGAAACGTGAGTACGCCTGCATGTCAACGAGGTCGGCTTGCCACAGATCATCGTATCCTCGAACTATGACGTGTCTCCGGGGAAAATTCTTTCTTGCCGGAGCATGCAGCTCCTCGACGAGTCTTCGCTTCTCCGAATCGTTACGTCCACTCGATTTTGACGGTCTCATGTCTCGATGGTGTGATCGTTGGCGTAATGGTATGCGCGAAAAGAGTATCGTGCAATATATGTTTTCTAACAGCTCCAAAATACAGACCCGTTTCCGAAATACAGACCCGTTTTCCGAAATACAGACCCGTTACCGAAATACAGACCTGTTTTCCAACATACAGACCCGTTTTCGAAATACAGACCCGTTTACAGACCCGTCTACAGACCCGTTTTTCAAAAATACAGACCTGTTTCCGATTCGCCGATACTCGAGTTAATTTATAATAAAACCGGCCTCACGAAGTTCCTCGATAATGGACAGCATCTCGTTGTCATGCGCGTTGTGACCGGCTCGACGCGAAGCGCGTCGAGCAATCGTTAGCGGTCCACAAGCTCATTGGGATCGTCCCAATGCACGTAATCGATCGCATTGTCGTTTAGCGTCATAGTGCTAGGTAATCCTTTTCCAGATTTCATTTTAGACCGCGTCTGTACTCCTTCGTTCGGCAGTAACGGTGCGATTACATGTTTGTACTTATATCCTCTGGTACCCAATATCTGACCATGCGCGCTATAATTGCGTCTA
>NW_011958719.1:0-1631 GCF_000949405.1 Vollenhovia emeryi | reverse complement strand
GCCCGCGCCGCGCTCCCCGCCGCGCCTAGGTTTTTTCCCACCATGGTGTATCTCGCGCGTCGCTCCACCTCCCGCTCATCGATCGATTTTTTTAAATGCCTTCCGAGTCCGGCCTACCGTCTCCTGCATCCTCATTCGCTCAAACGTGTAAATTTACTACTCGATAACTAATGTTACTTTGTACCGCAGTACATGATATTTCTCCTTAGTTTAACCCAATTTACCACTATTTTCAAAGTTGCTACTTTTGCATCAGACACCCTGTATATCGTTTTTCAAGTAGGAGGGAGTCGTTAGGTTAGATTAGGTATGACAACGGTCTTCTTTCTGTTTTGTTTGGCAAGCGTATGAACGACAACTTCTAACCGAACGCTCACGACAACTTCCGATGATGCCCGAAAATGACACACTTTTTCCAACATGGCGCTGTTCAACTGGGGACAGAAAATTTGGCCTATCCACTATCCAGTTATAATATAGATCAGTGGTAAAAACACATAAAAGACAAATGCGTAGTCAATGGAATTAAAAAGTAATAATAGCAAAAATAAAGCTACGATTCAAATAAGTTACAATTATAAAACTTTAGAGTTAAAAATATAGATAAAACTTAATGAATTAAATACATAAAATAAATAAATATATAATAAATTAAATAAATAAATAAATATTTCTTTAAATATTTTCGTCATCGCTACTAGCGCTAATGTTTTCGTCATCTGCTATGTCGTCTTCGGAATATAAATCGATCTCGTCCCTTTCAACATCAATATCTGAAAAATAAATTACATTTTTGCATTAATTAACACCGTAGGTATATTAGACAATGCAATAAATCAAAATATTAAAAAATATATACCAGATGTATTGTCATTGAGGTTGAGAGTTCCCGTTGTAATTGCATCAAGCACAGATCGTGGAAATTGTTCACCATCAAACCAATGAAAATGATATTTATCCTGGACTTCTATCCAACCATTAGTTCGTGGTGTTAAAGAACTCGGGAACTTTAAGTGCGCATTCCGCCATATACTTGTTATGTATTGTGTGCGCAACAGTTGTTGGTAGAGTTCAGCTTTGCACGGAGGCAAATTTGAAGCATCATAATTTTTTAATTTCTTCTGGAATGATTCCGTTACATTAGTTGCTTTATATGTGGAACAGAATTTGTCAAATCTTCCAAGATTAATATCATCAAAATTTTTTATATTATATATTTCGCATATAAATTGTTCCAAGATTTTAAAAACTTGATCTCTTAAGCCACTAATATGTGCATCTCCAAAATCTCTGAATGCTTTCTGATATACATATAGCCGATTTTGAAAGCAATTGAAAAGGCTTTTGCTTGCCTCGTCTGAAAAATGATGGGTTATAGTCACACCCAGTAAGTGCATGAAATTCAGGTAAACTTTGGCATACAGATAGTCCTAGTTGCGTGTATAATTCAGTAACATTTATGTATTCCTTGTTGTTTCCCACGTCGACTTCAATGAAAATTTTCGAAGCGTTGTTGAGATGATCTATATTACCAAGCATAATTACAAGAACATCCGTATCAGAGGATTTTATTAAAATATTGCTGTCATTATCTATTTTACAAATATGATGCACTATTTTTGTATCTACTT
>NW_011958718.1:0-1630 GCF_000949405.1 Vollenhovia emeryi | reverse complement strand
GAGAACGGAGCATCGGGCACTGACGCGCATGTCGCGTCCAGCGATCGACTCGGGGACCTCGAGCGGACGATTCTCCTTTGATGCGCCTCTCTCTCTTTCTCTCTCGCCCAACGACGGCTGAATGAGAGATCAAAATAGCAAAAGACTTCGCAGAGACCCTCGCTTCAGGTAGCTCTCGGAGTTATTGCGAGGGACTTTGGAAACGCGTCCGCAGGGCATTGGCGCTTGCACTCTCTTCGCAGTCTCCCTCTCCCTCTCTCTGTCTATCTCTCTCTCTCTCTTCTCCGAGAAGCTCGCCGCTACTCGGCGAGCCGTGAATTCCGGAGCGCCGTTCGCACGGAGCGAAGCATCCGGCCGGAAGTCACCGCGGCGGGATCATCTCCCCGGCGCGGGCGGCAGGCACTTTGACACACCCAGCGTAAACACACTCGCGACGCGGTCGACGGGGACCCGCGGAGCGAGGCAATGGCGCTGCGCGGGCCGCGACACTTACCGTGCTTGCGTGGAACGAGCGACCCCGCGCTCTCCGATTATCCACGAATCCCGTTCAGCACTGCGAGACACCGATCCCGAGACGGCTCGCGGTCCTCGCGACTGGCGAGCGGCAGCCCACCTTCTCCTCCTCGTTGTTGTTGTTGTTGTTGTTGTTGTTGTTGTTGTTGTCGTCGTCGTCGCCGTCGTCGTCGTTTGACACCACGTTTGCGCACCGTTCCGCGTCTCCACCACAAACCGTCCCCTGGGCACTCCTCTCCGCGAAGCCTCAACAACGATTTCACTATCCAAAGATGGCGGAAAGCGACGCGCATCGGATATAACACGAACGCCACCTGCCGCCTGCGCCGATCCTGAATTGTTGCAGGGCGATAGGACTGGAGTGGATAGAGCGAATGGAGCGAGAGATGGATTTCTCTCTCTCCTCTCCCCCCCCCCCCTCCTCTCTAGCTCTGACTCTTTCGTTCTTGCGCTCTCCTTCTCTTTCTCGCCTTCCCTCTCATCTTGGCCGGCTCGGGCATCGAACCGCCACCTCTTTGTGACGTTCCGCTTCGGTTTAGCTCGTGGAGCGAAGACGACGTCATTCCCGGAAGAAGTTGCGACGATCTCTGACGAGAAAGGTCGAAATAACGAGCGGGAGAGACGCAAATTTCAGCGCCAAACGCAAGAGATTTAATCACGCGCGGAAGTCAATTCTTTTAACTGTCGAATTATTTAATTAACAATCGAATTAATTCGCTTCGATATTGGGAAATATAATTGTTAATGAAACAAGATTTATTCAATTTTAATCCCGACTAATCTCTAATTTGTACAATGTTGTATTTTATTAATTGAGACTACAATGTACCAATTTTAACTATTTCTTTAATTATATTTTTAATCTATGTGCGCCGAGGAAAGCACTGTGTGCGGAAACGCGTTCGCTGTCAAATATCGTTAATTGTAATCATGTGAAATATATTATATATCTGTATATATAATTTATCCAACAATTATATATAAGTTTTTTATTCACTGAAGATCTGTGACGGCTCACATTGCCCCTATTGTCTTCAAATATTTAACGTTTTAACATTGACACAATCGGAAGACTAACTTTAATATTATACAGGGTGGTCTAAAAGTCCCGGAACGG
>NW_011958717.1:0-1630 GCF_000949405.1 Vollenhovia emeryi | reverse complement strand
CACAACTTACCGATAACTTTCTCTTGTATTTCTAATGCAACGTTTACTGGCGATGTCACATGACCTAAGTATAATAAAAATTATCTAGGTTTTTCTGCATTTTATTAAATAATTTATGTAATCTGACATGTAGAAATGATAAAAAATGACACTTACTGCCCATTGCATTACCACATCTCTTTTTTTTAATTTCAGGAACCTTTAATAAATTGTCAATCACATTCTGTGGAATACTATTTTTTCGTTTTAATGGTGTAGATACCTTTTCTGCGTTACTACTGTCACCATCGGATGTAAACGCGTATTGCTCTGTCTCAAGCACTTTTACTTTTTTCAGTGCACTTTCATAGGACGCTAGATACATAAATAAAATCAAAGTGTATATAGGAACTAAACCCACTAACTTATTACTATTTATTTATTTATTTATTCGCTCGTTTATTTATTTATTTATTTGTTTGTTTATTTTTATTTGCAATATTTTTATCTATAATTTTTTTATGATAGTATTTACTCACAGGCATCACCTTTAACACAAAAGGAATAAGTTTGCCACGATTCAGGTGCAGCCATTCTTTGCCGCACTAATGTCTGTACCAACAGTTCATCTTCTTGAACATATGGCGGGAGTAAAAATTTCGTTACGAGTTCTCCTCGCTCTTTATTAAAAGTGATCCAATCAATTGGAATTATGTGTAGGATATTGTTGTCGATCCCCTCGTCCATAAAAGTAATAATTTTATACATTTTGTTTTTACCAGACATCTAAAATTAAAGATAATATTTTTATATTTATATATTATTTACTTTCGAAGTCTTATTAATAGTTTCACAATTAGATTAAATAAATAAACCTTTAATATACCTTTAATAAATTATTTGGATTATTTTTTCGTTTTAATCGGATGTAAATGCGTTTAGTCTCGCTGTCTCAAGCAGTTTTACTTCGATTACAATATAATCAGCAAAGATACCGATGAAGAGCAATGCAGGTCAAATATTCACACGACAGATTTTGTTATTGTTTTTATTTTAACCCTTCGTAGTCCACCTGGTGGTCATTTTCATATAAGAATATATTAGTAAAGTAAAATAAAATATTAGTAAAATAAAATATTATAAATATAAATATAAATATAATATTAATAAATATTATTTATTATTAATAAATTTATTTTAATATTTATTAGTAAATATTAAAATATTATTTATTAATATAAATATTATTAATATAACGCTTAATTAAAAAATTGCTTAAATTGTAACGAACAATTTTTTGTGATATTTAAAAGTGCCCTGATAAATCCCACAAAGATTTATTTCATTACGGTGTGTTTACTGTGAAAAAAATTGTCAACGAGAAGCTTAGTTTTTGGGCCGTTAAAGTAGAATGAGCCCTTGAAACTTAAGGGAAATGACCAGTGACGTGTCGAAAACGTAAGCAGCCACTTTGACACTTAGTCCCAATCTACAATAGATGATTTAAGCCCTAAGCTTTAAGAAATTGGCCAATCACGGTCAAGTATGAGTAGAATGCGCGACTGTGATTAGTCAATTTCTTAAGGCTTAGGGCTTAAATCTCTATTGTAGACTGGGACTTAAGCAACGCTGAAAATTCCGATTGGTTGAG
>NW_011958716.1:0-1630 GCF_000949405.1 Vollenhovia emeryi | reverse complement strand
CCCTGTATACGTTACATACAATTTGCAATATTTAGAAACAATCAAGCACTCTTAAGTAGTAAGAATAATAATTAACGGAATAAAATATTTACGTATAAATAAATTCTTAATGATTTAGGCATAAAATTGATTTAATATATAAAGCAAATATGGAAAACAAATATAGAGAGCTGCTAAGACTGGAAATCAGGTGGAAATTAGAATTGCTCTCTATAAAATAAACCGTATAATTTATCTGCAAATCTTTCTCCTCCTCCGACTTGCTCGCTCAAAATATAATTCTATGATAATAAAACTGAACCGCTGTCTTCCGACTGCGTACAACTCGAGGGACCGATAATTACCAACGGCCACTCGGAGCATAATTAAATCGATTACGCATTCACTTAATATTAGAAGCTCATTCATTCGTGCAAAAACTTGAAGCACGCAAGGAGCTTAACCGTCATGATTACACAAACTCGATCTAACCGCGAGACGATCTGCTTTCTGTTCGTAGAAGCATCCAGCGTACCGTTTGACCCAGGCGACTTTCGATTCCAAATAAGAGAGAATAGGAAAAAGAAGACTCAGCCGAAGGAAACGAGACGTCGCGATCCGTACACGACTAGCGATAGCAATAGCAGCAGAATCTGATCGTGCCGTATGCCGGTCGTGTAAAAAAAAACGTCAAAAACCGTCTCGCTGAAAGAAGCTGCATGCGGAAGGAGGTGGCGACAGAAGAGGGACTGAATGAGAAAGAGCGAGAGTAGAAAGAAATGGCGGAGAGAAATCCTAATGCGGGCACGCGTGCAAGAGGCGATTTCCGCGCGATTCATCTTCTCGAGTTCGCAGGTGTTCGTGCACGTCCTTCGTGGCCTTTGTCACCGGCCGTCCTTTTCTTCCCGCCGATGAGCAGCAGCCCCTCGTCGCTCTTCTATTCCGATCGCGCGGAGCGAACACGAGAGAGTAGAACGCGAGCTCTGGGATAGATAGACCGGGCGAGCCGGAGGACGATTCGCGGCCGAAGGGAGGAGAGCCGAAGGGACGAGGCTCACGCGAGAAGAGCGGAACGAAGAGGAACGAGGAAGAGACGGACGAGTAGAAGAAATCGAGGCAGGAGAGCCTAAGAGAAGGGCGAAGAAAAGGAATATCAAGTGAGAGTGAGAGGATAAGAAGTTCTTAACGAAGAGGAGGAAGAAGAGGTAGAAGAAGAGGCTTATCAGTTCGTGAGAGTGGAAAGAGAGAAAGAAGGAGAGAGCAGAAAAAGCTGTGGCGCGTGGTGGTGGCGAAGGTAACCGGCGGTGCTGGTGCTGGTGCTGGTGGTGGTGGCGGCGGTGGTGGTGGTGGTGGTGGAGGTGGTGGTGGTCCTGGTGCGGTAGCGAACGTAGAACGAGCGAGCATCCAGATCTGTCGCGTGCTGCGTGCTGCCTGGAATGAGGCGGAAGCGGGGCGTGCAGTTACGCGGCGGTACCGAGCGGAACGGGACGAGGACGACGGCGGTCTCGATGACGATTTCGATGACAACGACCGCGCGGTGACGACTGACAGCGACGATCGCCATTGACAAGTGGACTCTTTTCGAGTTTCCGGAGCGCGGGATGGGATGGATGCTGCTGCGGCGGGCCCGTGTGAGTAGAGCAAGTCGCGT
>NW_011958715.1:0-1630 GCF_000949405.1 Vollenhovia emeryi | reverse complement strand
CAGTGCCCCTCCGGACAACAGTCCGTGGGACACCGCTTTCCCGCCCTCCCCGGCCGGTTTCCCGGCTTGGCCACTCCTTGGCCATGTGGGCTCTTAGTCGGCGGGCCCCCCGGAGACATCCGGAGAGCCCGCCTTAAGCCCCCTCACCACGTCAAGGTGGCCCACGCGAGGGGGGTCATAGTGTCCTCACCGGACATTGGCCTTTTTAGAGCCTTTGAAAAGTGCGTTCGACTCGCTTCCACGCGCCTCCGACCGTGTTAGCGAGACATTTAAAATTGCTAGTTACGTCATTCCATACCTCCACATCTAGGAGCCCTATCCGTCGGATCCCGTCAATCTCTATTTTCTTTCCGAAACTTATTCCAAGAGGTTTTGACGTAACTTAAGCTTAGCTAATATATTTTATCCCCTCTTTGTCTTTTTCGACCCAGATCTTCAATTTGAACGTTCTTTTGAAATGTGGGATTATAAGCTTAGCTAAAAGGATTTAAAATCTATCCACGCATCAAGACGAACCGTAATATTTCTCCTTCTCTCGACGTGTTCAAACGAGTCTCGACGTGTCCAAACAAGTCTCGACATGCTCATACCAACGTTTGTGGACCTGCAAGGTTTTATCGTTGGCAGAAACTTTTATGTAAAAGAGTTTGCCTCTCTCAGAGAAGGATGTGTTCTCTCTCACTACATTTTCGCGTGCCCCGTACCATGGAAATGCCTCACAAAAGCGGAGCAACACCAAGTATCCTGGTTGATTTCAAATCGTCACGGAGTACGATGGGAAGACGGTGCGATTCCATACAGCAGAGCTAGAAGTTTGATTACAACAGCCGTGGTTGGTACAGAGGAGAAGGAGGATGATAATGACGACAGCGATGACGAGACGAGATTTTCTCTCGTATATGTTAAGGGACTTGAAAAACGAGAATGGCTGCGGAGGTTACTCCTGGACGATGCGCGAGAAAATGTTTATATCGAAACTATCGACGCGCACTACGAAGACATACAATCTCTAAATAAGTTGCACGTTGCGCACACTGTGCGTTGCTATAGACATGAAGCGAATTGTGCTTTACAAAATATTTTTAAACTTCACAATTGGTGGTCCATGCATGAGAAATAAATATGTAACAACTTGTGTTTTTTTTACAAAAATAAATATATTTCTATCAATATTGCATTAATTTTTTTTTCCACACGTATCCTATACTTCTTTCCGTTTGTGTACTCTCCCTTCCACAGCATATTTTTAAATTTATTCATATCTCGATCTTATATGTATGGTAGGAAGCAGAAGAAAAAAATGTTAGTGGATGAAAATTTTATTTATTATACAATTATTAATTTTTTTCGTTCATCACCGCGTTTTAAGGTTTCAGCAATAAGTTCATCTACAGCATAAACTATTAATTCACAATCTATGACAGAAGTTTTATCATAGACCTCGTACAGTATACCAATCGAAGACATTGCTGCAAGAAAGAGGTAAGTCCACATTTTGGCGAAAATGATGTTTTAACACCATTATATGCAACGTTCCAAGCCCGATCGATTGATGTAAGAACGACGTACGTAAGTGCATTGTTAGTTAAATAAACTGAGATATTAGGACTTGCCCCCCTAAGCAGATTGG
>NW_011958714.1:0-1630 GCF_000949405.1 Vollenhovia emeryi | reverse complement strand
GAGCGGATGCCGCGATAGCGGGCACAGCGACCGCATCGCAGGATGTGGATCGTACGGGCGCCCTTCCTCCAATGACCCAGAACGTTTCGCGGAGGAGGCTGGTGATCTAAGTGCCCCCGTGGAGAGATTTTCGGTGAGCGTCGTCAACGATGAGTGAGGTCAAAGGCGACTGCCTAAGAGTTCGACTTCAGCAGTGGTTCTCCTTTCCCGGCACATAGCCATGACCAGTGAGTGAGTCGACGAGAGGCGATTCTCACACTCCTGCTCTTCTTCGTTCAATGCCGCCCTGGTGGCATCCGGTAAGCTCTTCCTGGGTTCAAAACTTGGGGATGAGACTTTGCAATTCGTGATCCGGTGAGCAGTGGTGCGCTCGGGCAGAGGCAGTTGTTTCCCTGCCGCGGGGATTGGGCCGCAGAGGACCCATCCAAAAATAGTTTGCTGCGCCGTTGGCGAGGATGAACTGCCTGGTATCAAGCCTGGTCGGATCACGGCATGATAGTTGTCGGATCCGATGATGATCTGTATCGGCCCTGAGACAACATACTCCGGATCGGCGAGCGAAAGTCCAGAAATCTGACGTGAAAGTGGGGAACTTATGGTACACGGCGGTAGGCGGGTGGTAAGGCGTGGCAATACAAAGGCTCGTATTGAACAATTCATAGAGTCATGGATGGATTGAAGCTGAACAAGAACGCTTCCCTTAGTACGACCGGAATATGTGCCACCGATTCCGAGTAGAGGGATGGAGGCAGCGGAACGTGTGATCTGGGCTCGTCGCACTAAATCTTCGGTTATGAAGGACAACTCTGATCCCTGATCGATCAGTAGGCGAACTGGATGACGTTCTTCATTGCCCTTTATTAGCCAGGCTCTGCTTGTTGCAAGTAATGTGAGCCTTCCTGTAGAATGTGCCCTTCCGGACTGGTAGGCACATGCCTCTAGTCGTCAATCGATTGATAGTCGTGAATCGGTTCTCTCCTCAGACAGGACGGTAGTACTCTCTGCCGATGGTGGTGTGATGTCTCTTACCGCATTTCATGCATCGTCCGGTGGAAGTACACCTGTTAACCGGGTGAGGTGCGTGGCAGTTAAAGCATCTTCGATGCTTTATGACGAGATCCTTTCGCTGTCGCGCCGTCTTCAAGTAATGTTTCTTCTCGACGTTCGTCAAATCCGGATTGTCCTCTATTAGCGATGTGAACAGATCGTGAAAGGGTCTCCACGATGCGTAGTCTCCAGAAAGGATGGCAATTTTATACGCGGCAAGGCTCTGCGTGGCATCAGCGCGTGAGATGCTCCGTGATAGGAAGGCGTACTTCTGGATTGGCGTTCGGAAGCATCGTACTCGTCTATGTGGGTGAGCAGCCTAGCACGAGTCGCTCAGGACCTCGTTGACGGACAAGCATAGGCTTTCATGCTCTCCTCGGAATTGATTCCAATTGTATTCGGACATCTCCAGCCGAGCGTTAAGTAACTGACGACTGGATCGTGCCGTATTCTCCTCGTCGGAATCCGTCGCTTCTCGTATTAGGGCGAATCGACTTTGTTGAAGAGCGATCCTTGCGTCTAAATTTGCCATCTTAAAGATAATCTCTCTCAGCGGCCGTCGTGGTATAACTACAATCCGGAG
>NW_011958713.1:0-1630 GCF_000949405.1 Vollenhovia emeryi | reverse complement strand
AAAACTGAAACTTATGTCTGTGATACCTGTAATAAAACAAAATAATACTTTTGCTAGTAAGAGTGTAGCAATGCATAATAATATAAAATAAAAATAAATATCTTTTTAATTCTTATTTTATTAATTTTCCTTTCATTTATTTTATGTTAAACGAATTTTCTAAAAATTTATACTTATTTCAGATTCATATGTAGAAGTTAATGTGGCTGCGTTCAGATATTCATTACCAGTACTAAAAATCTATACTTTACGTCACGTTCATTATAGATTTTCACTGGCAGTGAATATCGGGATACAGCCTATATGAAGAGGCTTGCAATTGAAAAATATCACAGAAATTAATTTGAAAAGCGCGCCACAGTTTCCCTGTTAATGTCGGACGTTGTCCGTACTCTCACTAGAGGTACTCTATGATACGCGAATGCGATACGCCCTCTGTGGACATTGAAAACGTGGACATTGAACTACGTAGTCAATTATCTCTCAAGGTGCAATTTCATGGACGCTAGAAACCAGCGGCAAATGAGTTCTAGTGACTTCTTGACGTAGGGGGAAAAAGTTGAGACCGTCTCAAATTTTTCAGTGTGCCATGGTGTGACAAGGGCTGCGTTCAGAAACACCACCCGAGTACCCCAGTATTATTCTATCCTTGTTGCTCACCGTATGTTAAACAAGGATAAAATGATACTCTCTGGGGTACTCGGGTGGTGTTTTTGAACGCAGCCAGCGGTGGTTTCACGACGCTTATATTTTGCAACTACTTCTCCTTCCCTAGGCGAGCGGTAAATACGCGAATGCGATACGCCCTCTGTGGACATTGAAAACGTGGACATTGAACTACGTAGCCAATGTCCACATTTTGCCAAGTGGGTAACGCAGATTTGCCAAATTTTGGTTGCGTTTCGTGTTATAGGGCTTGTTTTCTGTTCCTGCACTGGTGAACTAGTGCAGTAAGCTAGAATGAGAAAAAATATACTTGTCTTACTCCAATTTATTGCACTAGTTCATCAGTGCAGGAACAGAAAACAAGCCCATAGTCAGGTCCTGTGCGATGCTCTTGTACTTAAGATTATTTTAAGTACAAGATCATTGCATGGGATCTAACCATAGCGCGGGACGGGGCTAAAATTGTGCAAATCTGCGTTACCCACTTAGCAAAATGTGGACATTGGCTACATAGTTCAATGTCCACGTTTTCAATGTCCACAGAGGGCGTATCGCATTCGCGTATCACGAAAAACGGGGCCGTGACATCTCTCAGGCTTCTCTCTGGTTAACGCCAAGGAAAGCTAAAATCTTTTTAGCTTTTTCCACTTGACGCTACAATTTAAAAAAGTCCCCAGAGTCACTAGTTTGACGCTCGAAGTGAGCGTCAAGCGTCAGCATGAAAATGCACCTTTATTTGCGGCATCGCACAAGTGAGCAAAATTTGAAAATGATGGCCGGAGTGAATGTAGAGATTCCAAAGGTTAGTGTATATTTATGTTTGTGTATAAAGATTTTTATACTATCAAAAATTCCAAGAATTGGATTTCCGAGAATTTCCAAATTCAAATCGCGAGAATCGAGAAAATGGCAAAGTATCAGGAGAACATGATCAGGAAAGAGGTGGCACTATCCAAAATTCCAA
>NW_011958712.1:0-1629 GCF_000949405.1 Vollenhovia emeryi | reverse complement strand
ATATTTACGAACTTCTATATGAACATACGCAGTATGTTCCATTATGTTCTAGGAATATGGTATGCATGTTCAAATGATGATTGGTGTTTCTGGGCGCTGCTTGCTATGCACCCAAAAACAATTCTATTCATAAGCGGGGAAATCCTCTAAGTATTGTAGAATGTTAAACTTAGCGGTTTATTATTGCGCGTGCGGCATAGATCAGCCAATATTGGCGTGACACTTGACCCACGTGCGGCATCGATCAGCCAATAACTGCGTGACACCTGGGTCGCGTGCATGCGTGAGCGGGGGACAAGGAAGAAAGGCGAAAGCTAAGGAACGAGACGGGGAGTCGCGAGTAACCCGGCGGAAAACGCGGACGATATTGTATAGATCACTTCGGGCTATCGATTAAATTTCTACCTATACTTAAAAAGATCAAGTCTTCGCTCTATTTACCTATACATCTAATACCATCCTACATCTTTTTGGGGGCTCGTCCGGGATAGAGCGAGCGTGTGGTACGGAAGGTTTGATTGCTCCGGAAGTGATACGTGGCCGAGAATTATTTGTGATGCCGCGCGATCGAAGTGACTTGACGGTGGTGGAGTTGAAGGAGAGGCTGAAGACACATGGATTGTCCACGGCGGGTTCGAAGGCGGAGCTCATTTCGCGGCTACATGAGGTTGATCCGTCGGTCTCTTGGACGGAGAATGATGGGTCTGGCGACGTTGAGGATGTTGGAGGTGTTGAGGATGGGGCGTCGGAGAGTGTGTCGCGGCGAGAGTTCGAGCTTTGCAGGCGAGAGAAGGAGCTTGCTGAGCGCGAGCTTGATCTTGCGCGACGTGAGGTTTTGATGAAGCGAGAGCAGCTGACGAGGTGCAGGAGTCCTGCTGGCGAGGCGGCGACGGCGACGGTGACGGCGACGGCGACGGCGACGGGAGCGGCAATGGGTTTAGACGATGGAGAAATGTTCCGCGTGCCACCGAGAGCGAGTTTGACGGCGATAGCCGATTTGCTGGGTGATTTTGATGGTACGTCCAACAATTTCGAAACGTGGGAGAAGCAGCTCAAGTTCTTGAAGGGAACGTATCGACTAAATGATTGCGCGAAACTTCTAATCGGGATGCGGCTGAAAAAGAGAGCATCCGAGTGGTTCCATTCGAAGCCAGAATATATAGAGATGACTTTTGAGAGGCTCCTCGAAGAATTGGGGACCATGTTTCGACATCACGAGAGCAGACTACATCTACGGAGGCAGTTCGAGAGTCGTGTGTGGAGGAAGGAGGAAACATTCCAGGAGTACCTCCACGACAAGACCATCAAGGGCAACCGAGTACCGATCGAGAGAGATGAGTTGCTGGAATATGTTATCGAGGGTATACCGGATGTTGCGATGCGCGACCAGGCGCGCATACAAGGATTTTCGGTAAACCTTCGGAAAACCCACGCATATGAAATAAGGGATAACAACACTCAATTTCTATGTATTTTTGTGTTCTGAACATGAATATGTAACTTAAACATGGCGGTCGGAACAAGAAATCCATGAAAACCATGAAAAACCCATAAAAATTATGGTTTTTAACATTTATCCCACCAAATATCAAAAATTTTGAAAAATGTTGTAAATAAAAGTTGTAGATC
>NW_011958711.1:0-1629 GCF_000949405.1 Vollenhovia emeryi | reverse complement strand
CCGGGGGGGAAATGGCCGGGGCTCGGCGGGCTGGGAATCCCGCCGGGCCCTGCCTCCTCAGGAGGCGGGCGTGAGAGGTCGTGGTCGCCTCTCACGCCCAAAGAGAAGAGGGCTCTCTAGTCAAAGGAGGGCCCTCCCCCCCCCGCTCTACGCGGGGGAAGACGTGCGCGAAGGCCCGCCAAACCAACAGCGGGCCGGGTGCGGGGGACGGTGCGGATGTAGGTAATGACTCCGTCAATTCCCGGCCGCCCCCCCAATCAAAGCACCGCGCAGACCACCGTAGGATTTTAGTGGGTAAGCCGCGCACCCGGCACGTCTGCTGGGTGCACTCCGATCGACACTAGGAGGGCAGTCCCACATAACCCGGACCATTAGTAAACTCCCTTCCCAGAGGGGGGCCCGGGTATCCATAAAGGATTTCCCTACGAAAAAAAAAGGTGGAATCATTATCGTCAGTGAATTAACGTGTTCTAAAAATCGCAGAGCGATTTTTTCAAATTATTTTAATTTAATTTTAATGCTATACTTAGCATTATAAATTTACCCTTTCCCCTATTGAATTAAAATTCTTATTGCGAAAACTATTACTCCAGCCAGGATTCGAACCTGGGACCTCTCAATCCGTGACGGACGTCTTAGCCAGCTCGACCACTGGGGCTGTGATAATATTATTCGCAATAACATGTATACTACTTTGAACGCTTTCTCGGCCGCGTGTGTATAAACTACAATTAATATTTTCTCGGTCCTTTTCTGATATAAATCAAATTGAAACTTAAACGCCATATTTTTAAGACCTGGCAAGGTGGTGATCATTATACTGCTATGTGAATCATTTGATTCACCTTACTCATTCAACCTTGAATAAGTTCTCGCTGTTTCCTAACAGATGGTATTACCAGGGCTATGTGCATGTAATTTCAGATAGTAACACATCTACAAAGAAGTACTATCGGTAAGCTGAACTTCAGTGTATGTTAGTTCGCCACAGTGCGCAAACAATGTTTTTTTTTCTTATTCTAAAAATGTCGAGTTTTGTGCCAAGTAAAGAGTACTAATGGCCGCTGAATTGTAATGTCTTGTAAACGTTACAATTCAATATCCAGAAAACCTTGTTAAATTATATTTGTGCCAAGTAAAGAGTACAGTATAAGATATTACATACTACAAAAGGTGTGATATCACGTAAAAAACTTACCTTTTTTAAAAAAAAGGTAAAAAAAGCACCAAGTGTAAGCTCCAATTCAACCGAATATATTTTGTTACTCTATCTTTTCTGCAAAAGTATATTCTCTACAAAACTATCTTCTCTACATAAGTAATGATATCAACAAATTGCGCCAAATATGTATAACAACGGATATTTATACAAACTAGTTGCTTTAGTATTAGTTTTTTATTAAAACCCAGATAGCACACTGAATTCACAAAGTATTCTTTGAGTTTTCTTTTTTCTGAATTGTAATTCTTTAAGTGTTCGCGACTCTCGTTGGGAGAGCTCGCTGGACCGCTCCGGTTGGAAGCAGGGCTGACAGGACTTAGCGGTGAGAGGCTCGAGGAACGGATGCACGCGTGAGAGGTTAGAAATCACGTGATCGTAACTCGAATCGCTTGTGTAAAATACCGTGG
>NW_011958710.1:0-1628 GCF_000949405.1 Vollenhovia emeryi | reverse complement strand
AAGAGAGAGAGAGAGAGAAAGAGAGAGAGAGAGAGAGGGGGGGGGAGAGGAGAGGAAAAGAAGAGCTACAGAAAAATGGTGAAGAAAAAGGAGCAGGAAAAGGAGAGGCGAAGGTGCGTGTGTGTGTGTGTGTGTGTGTTGTGCACGCGCGTGCGTGGGTGCGTGCGTGTGTGTGTCTGTATGAATGTATGTGTGTATGTGTCAGATTGAATTAAAAAGGAAGAAGAAAGGGTGAGGTTAGGAGGTGGGAGAGGACAGGAAGAAGAAAATAAGGAGTGGAGAGAAAAAGGAAAAGGATAAGGGGGAAAAGAGAGGGAGAGGAAAGGGAAAGGACGGAGGAGAGAAAGAGGAGAAAGAGGGGAGATTTACTCTCCCTCTCTTTTTCCTCTTCCTCCACTCACCCTCTCCTATTCACCTCCTCACCACTTCTCACTTTCCTCTTCCTGTCCTCTCCCACCTCCTTACCTCACCCTTTCCTCGTCCTTTTCACTCCTCTTTCACCCCTTCTTCGTCCTGTTTCTCCCACATCTCTCATTATCTCTCATTATCAGTTCATATCTGCATTACATACAATATATGTGTGATGTGAAATTGATTCTGATAGAGACCTCAGCGAATGAATCAAAAGCCTACTGAAGAAAAAAAAGAAGCCGTTTCCATCCAGAGTACAAGTATCCTTGCATCAAATTACTGTGTACAGTATATGACTAACTAACTGTGTTTCTTTAATTAACACATATTAAACATGACGCCGACAAAACTCAAGTACATGAAAATATAAGAAATTTAGAAATTTACTGCTCACCAGTGATGTCGAACGTTTTATTTGTATTTCACTCTTAGCTTAGCTAATTGTTTTGGTGATACGTAATCTCAAATAGCCTAAACCTTAACCTGAACCTGAACGCTATATAAAACATCAAAACGTTAGCTACTGGCATATTGCACGCATTAATTTGATGATAACTTTACACTGGAGACAACAGCTATCCAGAACAGCTCCAGATGAGGTTAAATAATATAACCGGATGGCAAGAATAAAAGAATATCGAGCGCTCGTGCTTCCCTTCCACTTCGACTTGCGATGGGCCGCTTTATATTACTGTACAGTATACAATGGGAAACTAACTTCCCCATTATTCCGACAATTTAGCCTAACGTACAAAAAATAAGCATTAATGTATAGCAAAATAAACATTAGTTTCGATATAAGAAAACAATCCGTTACGATAAACTCACCAGTGCCATATCCGTCCAAACTTGAGTTACGATCTTTGTATGTTTGCCTGACAGGCGACACAAACGAAGTCTCAAGAAGATCATGTTGCAGTTAAATTAACCTAACTCTTCGGATAGATAATTGCAAATAAAAGAATATGAAGCGCTTTCGATTTCCTTTCACGTCGACTTGCATTCGTCTTTGTATAACTGTACAGTATACAAGGGGGATGTTAATTGTTGTTTAATGATGCAAGGCTCTTGTGAAATCACAATGCTTTATTGCTCTGGTGAGCTACAACCTTCGTACTACGTACTACTTGCTACTACTACTGACGCTCGCTTCCGCATGACGACGGACCCTCTTTTTCGTAAAGGAGGGGGGAACTCGACTTACGCATACGCTTCTT
>NW_011958709.1:0-1628 GCF_000949405.1 Vollenhovia emeryi | reverse complement strand
TAAAACAGCGGATATTTATACAAACTAGTTGCTTTAGCATTAGTTTTTTATTAAAAAATGTTATATTTCTTAAAAATCAAACTAAAGATTTTATTGGAAAAAATAATCGAGTTAATAATAAAACACCGATAAAAAGAATAGCAACTGTTTAGAAATTAAAAACTCTGTATCTGTTCAGGCGAATTAAGGCGTGTGTCTATGACGCTAGTACTTGGTCCAAGTTCTAATTCCGCGAAATATGTAGCCAATCAATGTAGCTGTTCCACAAAAGCTGCAAGTTGATTGGCTACGCATTCCTCAAAACTAGAACTTGGACCAAGTACTAGCGTCATAGACACACGCCTTAATTCGCCTGAACAGATACAGAGTTTTTAATTTCTAAACATTTGCTATTCTTTTTATCGGTGTTTTATTATTAACTCGATTATTTTTTCCAATAAAATCTTTAGTTTGATTTTTAAGAAATATAACATTTTTTGATCAAAAACTAATGCTAAAGCAACTAGTTTGTATAAATATCCGCTGTTTTATTTGGCGCAATTTGTTGATATCATTACTTTTGTAGAGAAGATAGTTTTGTAGAGAAGATATTTTTGTACAGAAGATTTTTGTGGAGACACTATTTTTGTAAAGAAGATACTTTTGCAGTAAAGATATTTTTGTAGAGATTATACTTTTGCAAAAAAGATAGAGTAACAAAATATATTCGGTTGAATTGGAGCTTAGACTTGGTGCTTTTTTTACCTTTTTTTAAAAAGGTAAGTTTTTTAGGTGATCGATACTACATAAGAAATGAATTACTAACATAGCTTAAGCATACATTATCCCATGAAAAGCCCTGTACATCCAGAACACCCTATAACCTTTATCCCCTCCACCGGTGTTAGTGCCGAAAATTAAGTGAACCAGTGAAATATAGGAGATCAATTTACGCGAGCGCGAATAAAGATTTAGTGAATTATCATATTAGAGGAAGTGTCTCGACAGGGAAAGCAATTGAATGGAAAAAGCCTGATGCGACTATAGTTCCAGGGCTTGTTCTCTTGCGGACCTTGGGTGGCATTCCCTCAGTCGTGGATACGTAAAATCAAGAATTCAAAATAAAATTGTGCCCACAGTTGTGAATTGCGAAACAATCGATTTGAGTCCGCGAGTGCCGAAGCGAATTGGTGCAGAAGCCTCGAAATGCGACTCACCACGTGATACATTTGTGATTTCCCTGATTGCTGAAAAGAGCGTCGGAAAAGACGGCTCAGTAACATTTCTTAATTAAAAGGAGCTAAAGTGAACGAGAGTAAGATCCTTTCCCTGTTCTTAGCTGCTAAAAATATATAAAAGAGTGGCTATCCTCGACCATCCCCTTTGTGTACATTTATTTACTAACATTATTCAATAAGTTTCCGAGGACGAAGGAAAAACCCGTCCTCAAGTTTGGCAGCTGTAAGCGCGTAAGCTAGTAAGTGAGAACTTGACAGGATCTTATAATATAAATTGATACCATTTTACATGATTTTATTTGATTCTATGTGATGCTATATGATTTTATATGCTTCTCTATCATTTTATATGCTTTAATACGATTTTACATGATTTTATTTGATTTAATGCTATTTCATATGATTTTATTT
>NW_011958708.1:0-1628 GCF_000949405.1 Vollenhovia emeryi | reverse complement strand
GCGCGCAGGTAAGGAGAACTGCAAGTGCACCGGGGGGGGGGCGGGGGAGAGGGGAGGGGGGGCATTGCGTAAATGCAGCCGCGAAGAAAGTTCTTCCGCGTTTGCCCGGTCGAGCACGGGGCAGGCCGGGTTGCATAATATTGGAGATGAAGGAAAGTGTTTATCCCTTTCGCTCTCCGTCCTCCGCCCTCGCCCTCCTCTCCCGTTTCGCAGCCGCCGCGAGTGCAGGCGCGCCCGGCAGATATTTCCTCGCTCCTGTGCGCGCGCGGCAGTTTGAGTCGCGAGTCCTCGGGGGGGAGATCGAGGTCGTGGGTCCTGCGTTTTCGATTTCGGTCGCTCGGCGGATCGTCGCGAGCGAATGTAGATTACAAACACGCCGGACGGACGGGGCGAGGATCGTTTTCCCATGACGGTAGCGGGGACACGAGCGGATGTTATCGGAAAATAAGTCCGCGAGCGTACACAAGCGAGGGCTCAAATTGCAATCGAGTTTACGGCAACAGGTGCCTCCGGCAGATTCGATTACAGCCTCCGTTAAATACACGCCGACGCGGCGTCGTATCTAAAGGTGTTAAGCGGATTGCGCCCCGGGGCTCTTGGAGGCGACTTCGGAGCCGCGCGCGAGCCACCCTTCGGGCTCTACGTTTCTCACCCCGAATGTGCCACGCCAGCCGCTTTATCCACTTATCGACGGTCTGCGCCATCGGTACCGATATACGTCAGTATTATTACTTTCGAACTGTTGTACTTTCTCCCTTCTTGGAAGTTCTCTGAGTATCCTTGGACGTCCGGCGATAAACATTATCTGAATTATATGTATACGGAAAGAATGTTCTCTTAAAATTTACTCTGAAGAGCATATAATCGTGGGACTACGTGGCATTTTGAAGAACTGTATGAGAATTTTTTGAAATTTTATCATACATTCTACTAGTATAATTATACAATTAGTATACATTTTACTCTCACAAAATTTCCTGCAATGCCACGTTGTCCCACGGTTACATGATTTTCGGGATAAATTTTCAAAGAAAATTCTCTCCGTGTGCTCGAGCGACACCCTCCCGACAATTAATAATTTTGCAACACGCGTATAGCAGGTTTATTTCGCGATATTCAGTGATTCGTTTTCTTTCTCTTTTTTAAAAGACGTAGGGCAAGAGAACTCTAGAGTGAGGCCCTAGGAAATATTGTGAATAGAAATAAATAAATTAAATAAAAAATAAGTGGTCATATGTGAGCTTTCCATATATCACGTAATATTACAGTAATATCACAGTAATATTACATTTCCAATGTGACATTACAATAAAATATATCGGAAAAATTACTGTAATATTACTGATATATCACAGTAATATTAAAATGTCCGTCTAATGAAATATTACCGAGATAATCGTAGCAATATTACTGTAATAATCACAATAATATTACTGTGATTTATCACGTAATATTACTGTAATATGTATTTCCTGCAAAGTATCTTCTTTACAAAAATATCTTTCCTGCAAAAGTACACTGGTTAAAAAAATTAACGCAACAAGAAATTTACATCAAAATTTGGCGAAATTCAAATAAGCGTAACTTCGCGAAAACTGGTCGAATTGAAAAGTTTTTTTTTTCATCTT
>NW_011958707.1:0-1628 GCF_000949405.1 Vollenhovia emeryi | reverse complement strand
ATTCCGATGACGGTACTTCTCCCTACGTCATAAATTTTACAAACATCCTTAACCGAGGCGCCTTGTTCCACTTTCTCTATTAGCTGTAATTTCTGCATCACATTCAAATCCACGCGTTTCTTTCTCTTCACCTTCTTATTGTTTGGTGCCATTTTAAACTGTAAGGAAGGCAAAACTATTATTTTATAATAATTATTATTATTTAAGATAATAACTTACAAAATAGGAAATCACAGAAACACTCGGCATGCTAGATAGTGAGTTTGAGGGAGACTGTGATCGGAATACAAGCTGTTTATTTCACGCTACCTAAAACAAATGTGACATGACCCGCGCACGTATTGGCACTTAAGGTACATACATACGTAGCGTGTTTTCATTTGTCCGGTTCCGTCCACAATCCGTCAAACGAATCAAGGCTTAAAGACCTGCACGCAATAGAGAAAATATTAGGAATAAGAATTAGTAATCAATGAGTATATGAAAAGAGAGAGAAAAGGAGCGAAATTAAGTATACTATAATGCGAAATGAAAACAATTCAAGATATTATTATAAGAATTGTGTTATGCAGTGAAAGCTAAAAAATATTTATATTTTAGCTTGTAAATTTAAACAATCTGGATTTAATATATTTGCATTTTAAATAATCCAATCTGAAGTATATAATGAAATAATATACACGTTAATGCTCAAAAACGTATAACCCAGATAGCCAGTATACTCAAGCAATGGACCGAAATTAAATAAAATCAACTGATGCTACACAGAAAAATATTATTGTACAGTCAAGAAAAGTAATTACTCAGTTTATTTTATTCCGTTTAAGTAATAGTTTGCTCCAACAAAGAATATTTTCTTAATAATAGTTTTAAGATATACTTGTTACTAGTCTTAGAAAAGCTTGCCAACTTATATTCAACGAAAGAATTTGTAACGAGTCACCGGGCCACGAGCCGTTAACAATAAGCGAATCGTTACGCCCCACCTCGTGCCGTCTCACCCCGCACCGCACTCACTCCCGCGCCCACGAGCTAACCGTATAAAAGGCCCTCGAAAACACGACAAAGCACTCTTTCCCCGTCAGTGAGTTGAGCTGACAGCACCGCTCGACCCGGCGAAGTGAGCCAGGAAGAGTTCCCCACGTTGCGCGCTGAGCAACACACCGGGTGCGTTCCGAGTTGCGCATAAAGCGCGTAGAGTACATAGAAAGTCGTTCCGAATTAGCTATTGCGCGCTTCGAAAGCGCTTCGAGAGAGCTATGAATTCCCTAGAGTGTACTAACCGTACTGAATTCTTAGCACTCCTCCCAGCGCATTGACTGCTTCTCTTTTGACTTGAGGCAGTTGATGCGTCTAATGCGTTCATGCGGTCTATGCGTTTCTTGCATAATTCGGAACACATTTTCACTGCAAGTTCCGTTCGTCTTCTAACCTAGAAGAGAAATTTTTGGTTCTCGGGATTGCATTACCCCGCGTGAGGCCCGACAGTCGAGCCTCTGCATTGTATAATTGGGAATTACGCGTTCAACGTAATCAGTAATTTTTTCTGTTGCGATGATTTTCCCTCGTACCAGTGTTGGGCACAATTAAATCATACTAACAATTAACAATTTATAATTAAAATTTAA
>NW_011958706.1:0-1628 GCF_000949405.1 Vollenhovia emeryi | reverse complement strand
AAAATTTTTAGAAAACTTATAAGCTGGAACAATGTGCAATTATTACAATAGTAGCAATAATAACGACTGTAGTTCTGCAATTTTTTTATCATATGTATGTTTGCTGATAGAATGAATTGTGTATTTGACGATCGGATACGATATGATTCCGAAAGCAGCGTTAAACCCACCAGCGAACTGCATATAAGTACTATGCTTTTCTCTCATCTTATTACCACGTACAGTGATGGACAGAATGGTGGCAAAACTTTTTGAGTTCAGAAACGTGCATTTAGAGTTAGGGTTGCGTTCAAAATCTTTTTCTCTGAGGAATATTTTACTTGGTGGCCATTCCGAAACCATTTTCAACGTTCCTGCCTTCCCACGCGAATTTGTGCACGCATCAACACAGTTATACATTTTACGTATACATACATGGGAAATGTACATATATTTTATGTGCCTATATTCATATGTGAAGGCATCAGTGATGCATAGTGTACGAACAACAAGAATTAAGAAATAAACGAGTCACATATTTTACGAAAAGGTTTAAAAGGTTTAAAAGGTTACAATTTATTAATACATGTAATTTAAAATATTTTCTTGATTTTCAAAAAGTATCGAATATGTATTATACATATATCGATAAACATATTGTAACATGTGTTATGATTCATATTCTTCATTATTAAGAAGTCCAATATAACAGATAGTTATATGTGTGGCAGCTTATTTCTTCTGTTTCGTATCCAGATTGGAGACACATTACAAGAGGCATGAATAACCAAAATCAGAATTCTGGACTGTTTAATCCTCGCGTGTAACTGTACATAAGTACAACGTCGTCGACTAAGCATTACATAATAAAATTTATCGATTAGCATGTATTGCATTTTGCGACGGAAGTCGAACGTTACGTCGAAATATATCGTTGAATCCAGGGTATGTATTTGGCCATATCAACATAAACGACGTATTTTTGTGGATCGCAATACGTAGTTTCACCTATTACAGCTCGCGAAACAACGCCACGCAACTCATAACTGCCCGTGATATTATTCAAAAGTATCAGCCCGTTTCCACTGTCACCGTTACAAGGACTAAATCTGTCTAACTTGCCAGCGCAAAAGGTGTTATCCGACACGAACCTAAAGTATCTAGCATCAGTCCAGAGACAGGTCTCCTGCAATTTGCCAAACAAATTTGTCTTTAACTCGAGGTCTGCAATGACGCTGACAATTACATTTGTCACAGATATAATAAATAGCACTTTTATAATAACAATTAACTACTTACGTGACTCACTATCGTCGCCCTCGCCATTCGTTGCTCGTTGACATCACGATGATTCAATGCATCTTCACCCCATCCTACAACGTATCCCGTCCTACTAATGACGTTTTCAAGTTGAGTTAAACCGGACCATAGACAAATAGGCTTGATAAGAGGATTGAACTCGACGACATTCTTGAGGGTCAAAACCGCGAGATCGGAAGTAGCTTGTAAATAGTGCGCATAATCGGGATGAACCACGTAGCTTGCGACTTTCCGATTGGCAGATCCATTTCCGCCCAATTCGTCCAAGTTAAATCGCCCCATTATCACTTCTAACATACTGGAGTGTAGTGTAGTGTTGTCAAAAAAGT
>NW_011958705.1:0-1628 GCF_000949405.1 Vollenhovia emeryi | reverse complement strand
TCGGGGAAGACTTCCCCGGGCCCGGCCTGCCCGACCGGCCGCGGGGGATGGGGTGGGAGCTGGGTCAGACGGATCAATTCGATCATATGACAAGCATCTAGCATAACCCAAATATTTTTCTTCGTAACTGGATGAGGGAAATGTTTTTAAGTCTTTTATCATAGATAATCCATTATTTTTATTATCACTATCATTGTTATTTATTTATTTCTCTATCATTATTAATTATTCCCGTATATGTTTGTTGAGTATATTTTTTATTGTTGCTTTTGTCTTTCTTTTTCAAAAGGTTATTATTTCGTTTCAGCACAGAAATATTTGCGCCTAAGTTATTCAACATATTTATGTTGCTACATGCACCATCACAAATAATAGAAACAATATTAATTCCAGTTTCATGTAGAGCAACTATAGCTTGTGAAATAATCTGACCTCTTTGTATTCCACTCAAACCGTCTATAAAATAATATGCTATTGGGATTTTCCAATGCATATTAAAAGATACAACCATTATAACCATAGCATATTTTGCTTCTGGCAGCGAATCGTTAGTCAATTGAGTACCGTAATCAATATATCCTACTAGTTTTTTACCATTCCACTCCACTTGTTTTTTAATTGACATATCGTCCACAATCAATCTACAATATAATTCTTTATTCAATTCTTTGACTCTTGTAACGTTTCTTTGTATTGCATCTAAGGCAGGTTTAGAAATGCCAGGTGAACTATCTACTGATACATACCATTTTGAAATAGTTTTGGTATGAGGTAAGCGTTTAATGAACGTTTGACGAACATATTTATATGCTTTAGGAGATAGAAAGTGCAAAGTTGCTGCAAAACATCGTAAACGTGGTGGAAAACATACCGGGCGTTTTCTTTTTAACATATTTTGAAAAATTTCTTCTTCTAATGGGGTTAAAATTGTCTGTAAAAGATAAATCATTATAGTTACACACAAAAATTACCTAATAAACATTGTACAAGCACTATAAAAAATAATTACAATCATTAGTAATTAATGATTAATAATTAGTCATCATTAGCCATATATTATCAATAATTCTATTTTTACTTCCTTCTTCTTCAAAGTTGTAACATAGCAAAAAATAACTTTTATGTTATGAGATTTTTCGATAAAACTTTACAAACACGGACCCAGCCCCAATGACCTTGACCTTGGCATATGTTGTCAAGGTCACCTTACTGAGTGACCTTCAGAAGGTTATAGCCGTCGCTCGTTGTTCGTTAAAAAGTTATGTAAAACAAACGTATTGACCGTTTCTTTGATATAATGAGTGAGGCATATCCATTTTAATAAAAGATATTTACAATATACAGGGTGTGTCCTAATGTCCCGTAGATGGTAGATAGACCGGGGCAAACTGAATAGAAAAGTCCTATACTATTTTGCACAATTCGCAGTAGTTATCAAGAAATTAATTTTAATGTCTGAGCGAATGAGAGCGTCGAAGGCGGCAGGCCGGACTCGGCAGGCAACAGTGGGGCATCATCTAATAGCGAGAGGTGGAGCGGCGCGCCGAAAAAAAGTTGTCACGCAGCGAGCGGCGAGCTTTTTTGACAACTTTTTTCGGCGCGCCGCTCCACCTCTCGCTATTAGATGA
>NW_011958704.1:0-1627 GCF_000949405.1 Vollenhovia emeryi | reverse complement strand
ATGAATCAAGTAGACGTAAAAGCATATTTATTATTTTTAAAATATGTTTTGTACTTTTTTGATACATTTAACATATTTTTCCAAAAAGGTGAAGAAACGAGAATTCAGTTCTTGTATTCACAATCAATAAATCTTCTTACTCAAATATGTACCAATTTCTTAAAAGCAGAACTTTTAACAGATTTAAATGATTTAACAAATGTCACATTTGCACAACATGAGAATCACAAAAGTTTCGAAAATATATATTTAGGATCAGAATGCGAGAAATATATAAAACAAATAACGAATACCGAAAATAATAATGTACGTACAAGTATTAGAGAAAATTGCTTACAATTTTACATTACGGCTGCCGAGGAAATTAGCAAAAAGTTACTGGTTCCAAACCAATTTCTATCTGCATTGAAAGTGTTCCTACCGCAAATAGCTTTAAACGATACAGACAGAAATGCATCGTATAATGATGTCTCCTTCATCACTCGAACCATTGGAGGTTTTGATGAAGACAGTTTAAAAAAAGAATGGTTTTCATTTCATTTAGATTTTACAGAAACAGAGAAACAGAATCTCTCAGAATTACAATTTGATAAGATGTGGATAGAAATTTTGCGAAATAATACGAAATATCCCAATTTAACAGCACTTGTGAACACTGTTAGATCTTTTCCGATTTTAAATGCCGATTCGGAAAGAATATTTTCGTTTTTACAGATATTAAAACGAAAACGACGAACAGCACTTTCATCAGCTTCTGTAAATGCTATTTGCGTCATTAAATCTGCTTTCAGAACAAGGCAAGAACGTTATGAGAACCTCGAGATTGATATTAATGATTTATCTCTCATGTCAACAGATAAATTATATTCTAAATTTCCTACTAAGTCAAAAAGTAGTCTTACATTACATTCTGTGGATGATAATGATGATGATAATGATAATATTGCTTCTTCATCTAATGATATACGATAATGTTTGTAAGAGACATCATGTCTATAAGGAGACATCATGTTCGTAAGAGACATCATCTATAACGAGACATCATGCTCGAAAACGAGTATGGACAAAAATTAGTCTGAAAAAGACTTCATGTTCGTAAGGGACATCATGTTCGTAAAGGACATCATGTCCGTAAGAGACATCATGTCTATAAGAGACATTATGTCTGCAAAAGACACGTGATGTGTAAAATTCGACCGCGCAACCTCCTCGTGGTGCACATTGGGTTACGCTAATGCCGGCGGTACCAACATGTTAAGATATTACAAAAAGATAGTAAGAACGTTTTTTATTTCAGTGTCAGACACATATATATTATACATATACAGGATGAGTCATAACATTTGTACCAGAGCTCGTGAGAAGGTAGAACGGATCGAGATGAACAGAAAAGTCCTGAACCATTTGCAATTTTCGCAATAGTTAACGAGTAATAAATTATCGAAAATCGTCATCTATGCCCTGCCCACTGTCCAATTCGAGCGCGTGGCGAGATGTGACCGCACGGCGATCGATATTGCCAGGCTAGGGGTGGGGACGCGAGACGCGGGAGCGGCGACGTAAGCTCGCCGGCAACGGCGCGCTGTCCCCCCCCCCCCTCGCCTGGCAATATCGATCGCCGGGCGGT
>NW_011958703.1:0-1627 GCF_000949405.1 Vollenhovia emeryi | reverse complement strand
ACACCGCCGTTCACACTCTCGCGGTCGTCGCGACTCCTTCGCGCCACGCATGCACGCGACACTCCCGCGGCATGCGTACCCCGCGTGATCTCGCGCAACGCAACCCTCGCGCCGCGAATCTCCACACACTCTCACACGAGGCCTGTGCCCTGCAGGCTCCGGGGTAACCGCGGTTGCTTGTCGCCGCGACCGGGACACCAAGACAAACTCTAAAGCCGACGGGCCGTAGCCCGGGCGACATCAAACGCGAAATTCTCCCGGCGGCGACAGAACAACCCGGGCCCGGACGCTATCGCACGGGGCTAAACGGACGGAGGAGGATCTCACCGGCACCTCGGCTCTCCCGGGATCGGCAGGCGGCAACGGCTCGTCCTGGACTCGCGCGGGAACTCGCACTCCGTGGCGGGAAAACGGCGGCAGCGGTAGACCGGGGTCCTCGCTCTCACAAATCCGGCAACAGGCTGCCCGAATTTTCCGCGATCGCGGATCGATAGCCCGGGCCCCCCCCCTCGCCCGCGCGGCGGCTCGCGCGAGGCGCGTGCCCCGCGGCCAATCGCGCGACGGCACGCGACAACGCCGGCAGCGAGATTTTCACGCTCGGGCGCAGGTGCCCGCGGTATCGCCAAAATCTCCTCGCGTTCCCTCGATAGGGCGTTTGCAGCGGCTCCCCCGCTGACGCCCCTCAGGCATCGTGCCACGGGCCCTGGGCTCCTTCCTCCCGGCTCGCTGCTCCGCGCGCTCCGTTCCTGTTCCGCATGCCCTTTCGCCGTGCTCGCCGCGGAATTCGTCCGTTAGCCGGGCCTCTCCTCTCTCTCTCCTCTGCCCTCGCATCCATCCGTACGCGCACGCTCGGTTTCATAGCAAAAAAAACAAAATAATCAGTAACAATATCGGAAATACCGAATAACTGTCGCCTCTCTGGAGACTGCGGCACGGTTTTCCCTAATCTTGGCCTGTTGCCCTGAGGGAGGAACCCGGTGGACGCGCTCGCGGGACGGCAACGTCACAATGTATAATCAATCCATTGTTTCGACATAACTGGCTATATTTAATTTGTTACAATAACAACGTTTCGACTGCCGATCGCAGTCCTCTTCAGGTTAATTTACGAGACATGTATTTACGGTATACATTATTGTGGTAGCAATAAGTATTATCTATAACAATATAAATTACAATTTAGTTTTTTCAATACGAGTTTAATGTCTTTGTAAAGCGAACGCAATGTTTATGAATCTATTGATTTGGCGTGGCGAATAGGACCTAGTTTTTAGAATATATATTGAATTGTCATTATAACTCACACGTAATGTTCGTCAATTAGTTAAATCGGTTCTTTGAATTCGAGCAACGAGCAGATCCATGTGTCCGTACATCTTGGAATATCGAGCAGATCACAGCGCACAACTCAGTAGTTCAGATAATAATGACAAGGAGGAGAGCAAGAACGGACGTTAATGTTTATAAAATTCGTATTATCTTATCGTATATCTTAGAAAGGTTGTCTGTGTCGTTCTGTAAATTGATAGAATTGTTTTCTTTCTTTATGAAGATCATTTCAGCAATTTCTCGTTTCCTTGTGTGTTTTTCTGTATGTAATATTCTAGTATTCAACCATTTAAAATCA
>NW_011958702.1:0-1627 GCF_000949405.1 Vollenhovia emeryi | reverse complement strand
CATAATATCCAACGCTGAATACCTCATGATGCTGATACGCATATGAAGACGTTATCGAATCCTTGTCAATCTTTTCCAGAGTGCACTCCAAGTCGGCGTATACGACAAACGGTGCACGTTCCTTACAGTTGTAATTTTTGAAGGTCAGCCACTTGTCGTCCTCACTCGGTAATCTGATCGCGCAGTCGTTCATCTCTCCACAGTCCACAATGTGAGCTTCCAACCTTTGACTCGAACTAAAGTAATGCAAGCATCTGGAAATATATTTTTTTATATTATTATATATATTCATAACCTATTATGTAAAAATTATACATACCGATCGCAGAAATATTTTTTTCCATTGTGCTTAGTCAACTGCGTGCTTATGAGGCGGGACATATTTTTTATCCACGCAAAATGACCCACGTCGTTGCCTCCCTGAACGTATAGCAAGTTGACATGCTTTTCCTTCTTCCGGGTGGTAAGCTGTATCGGCAAGATTTCCTTATTCTCAATGCAAAATACGTTAATTGAGATATCGTTTGAATGTTCAAATTTTTTAATCTGATTAAGCGTCACAGGAAACTCAATGTCTTGCACGTTTAGTTCCGTTATATAATCGGGATACGACGATTCTCGTTCTGTGTGTTTTTCAGCTGGATGCAGAGCAGCCACCACAGACCACGCGAAACACGCATTGTCCTTAGATTGCACGTTAATTACCGCTTTCTTCAGTTTTATTTCTCGCGGTAATTCGACGTAACACCCCGCGTGCAGTGGATTGTACTTGTTTATATTAATTATCAAATTGTGTATGCGCGATAACGCCCACCCACTATCGCGTTCCTGAAACTCTTCAAGGGACGCTAAGGTAGGCTCGATGACGCGCTGTTCGTACCACTCGCGCAAATCTGTCATACGACAGAGTTCACAGTTTCGCGTGTTGATACTTTTGTTTGCACGTTTTTCACATGACACAAATTCACCGTTGAAGGAAGTGTTCACTTTTACGCTGTTGCGTATTTGTAAAACGTCTTGCACTCGCTCGAGCACTATATCGCAAGCGTTTTCCAAAAATTGTCGTGGTTCGATATAGTCTGTGTTAATCACCGCACCGGTCAAAATACGATTTTCAAACGCGGTATCGATTTCTCGCCAAACGAGTCTCTCCGCGCCACCACCTGCATAATTACCACCGATGTGTATAAAGCGTCTCTCCAATAAAGTCTTTGCGCCTACGAGTCGCACGATGCTCGCAGCCGCAGATTGCTTGTGTCCGATCGAGAGCCGCGGACGCTTGACCCGACCGTGCTCTTCGAGTCATTGCACGCACTCGTCGCATCGCTGCACCCACGCGAAATATTCGCCCAAGGTGGCAACTCGGCTGGATTGCTCCAATAGATCACGTTCGATTTGCTCCATGTCTCCAACAATTTTATCATATCATATCATATCACACTCTTCTTCGTTACACTTGCACGTGATTTGTTTGCATGATTTACAATAACGTTGGATACCGAAGTAACTGTTCATTATTATTAACTCCACGCGTCTGTCGATACCTGCAGGAAATGCGATATACTGGGCTCGACAACGTTCAATCCTTTCATAGATTTCCTGAATGTATTTACTTTTCGATTTATCA
>NW_011958701.1:0-1626 GCF_000949405.1 Vollenhovia emeryi | reverse complement strand
CCCCGCGCTCGATCGTCGCTCGATCCCTCTCGATCCTGCCAACCCAGGGGGTGCTGCCCCGTCGCGCTCGTCAACCGTAAGTCTCGCGCCTCGCGACTCGCGCCCCCCCCCCCTCGCCGCTCGTCGCAATCCCGAACAGTTAAATTATTAGTTAATCAATCAGTTAATTTTGAATATTTTAATAACAAAACATAAAATACAATATTAAAATAATGTTTTGTTAAAATGTAATTAAAAATGTTTATTTTTCTTTGAAGAAAATTAAATCCATTCAAAATTTATTACATGTCTAGTCTGCTATGAATCACCTATGTATTATAGTGTGCGTGTGAGCGCTGTGTGTGTGTGTGTGTGTGTGTGTGTGCGTGCGCGTGCGCGTGCGCGTGCGCGTGCGTGTGCGTGTGCGTGTGCGTGAGCGTGTGCGTGTGCGTGCGCGTGTGCGTGTGCGTGTGTGTGTGTATGAATTGTGTTAGATACCATTTTTTCTTCTTTCTCACGAGGATATCCAGATGTACTTAAATTACCACACATAGTACATCTATTCTACCAACGAATATATATATATTGCGACGATATTTTCTTTCTTCTTTAATTTTCTCCGCCCTCCCGTTATACGCGGACGGACGGGTGTCGCCGTCCCGCTCTCGCTGGCGCGCGCGGATCTTAGACGAAGGCGCGCCGACGACGGGGAGTGTGGTCGCCGGGCGCGAGAAGCGCGGGATACGGACGGATCGGGTCGTCGGCAAAAACCGAGGGGAAGGGAATGGTAACGCGCCGGAAAGGAGCAGGATCTCGGTAGCTCCGCGCGTACCGTGCCGCGGGCCGAAAACTCCACGCGAAAAGCGAAGATTGGGCGCCAGACGCGGTCTTTCACGCGTCACGTCGCGAAACTCGCGAAATCGCACGAACGAGATGGAGCGGCCCTCGTCACGGGCAGGCTAGCTCGCCTAACGGTAGAGGGGCGGGGCGGTGGTTGCCGCTAAGATTCCAGAGGCTACGGGACTTAAGGGACTCACACGACGGACGAGACACACGAAAAGGGACGTACACGAAAAGAAACTCGACAAATTAATATAAATAAAACGGGTTTAATATCGGGCGGCGTTAACACGCCGGTTGAGTGGCCGCTATAACGGGCGGCGTCGCTGGCGACAATAATTCAAGCCCCGAGATCGGGGGAAAACAACACGCCGCGGTACTCACGGCGACACGGAAGAATCCGGCGCGAACTCAACGGCAGAAATTACATACGCGATAAACCCTACTCGGACGACACGGACGCACCTGACAGTAATTTCTCGCGCGAACGGTACGAGTACCGTCGCACACGCAAAGAGCCACGAATTACGAGTACACGAATTACGCGGATTCTCACGCGCAACACTCGGCCGGGGCGCTTAGCCCGCGAGACTGGGTATACGGGCCGACGGGTCGGCCCGTCTTACAACGACGTGCAAAACGCAAATTCCGCCGGGTAGTCCCCGACGGCTAAATACGGCGAGCCTTTCGCCCGCTCCCGGCTGCGCCGGCCGCGCTGGTCGGCAGGGGATCCCGCTCCGGACGCACCGTCCTCGCGAAATCCGCCACCGACACCGGCGGAAGCGGCCCGGGGTATCGCAAACACGC
>NW_011958700.1:0-1626 GCF_000949405.1 Vollenhovia emeryi | reverse complement strand
GTAGAGTCGACTATCGCTCCCGCTGCCACTCGCCCCCTGGCGAGGGCCACCCCCCAATCGCGGCCCCCGGCTGTCACGAGCGTGTCGTCCGCGTATCAGACGATGTGACAGTCGGGGGGGAGGGGAACACGCAGCACCGAGTCGTACCCCAGGTTCCACAAGAACGGTCCGAGAACCGATCCCTGGGGCACTCCCCGGTGCAGTCTCTCCCGTCGGCGTACGCCGCCTTGGTCGATATATTCGACCCACCTGTCCCTCAGGTAGTCGCCCACGACGCGGGCGAGGTACGACGGCACCTTGCGGCGTCGGAGCGACTCCCTGATTCGTCCCCAGGGGAGGGTGTTGAAGGCGTTGGCAATGTCCAGCGACACAGCCAACATCACCGGCCTTGGACGTCGCCTCTTCAGAGAGGGCCTGCATACGCTTAATAGTGTCTATGGTTGACAGGCCCTCCCTGAACCCATATTGGGCACCGCTGATGTCGGGGCCCGTTTGGGACAGGTGCTGGACGAGGCGGTTTACGAGTACTCGCTCGAACAGTTTACCGACCTCGTCCAGAAGGCATATAGGCCTATACGCCGAAGGGAGAGAGGCGTCTTTCTCCTCCTTTGGGAGGAGTACCAGCGTGGCACTCCTCCACCGTGGGGGGAAGACACCTCTTCGCAAACACGCGCTGTACGCGCGCGCATATTCCTCTGCGAGGATGCCCATGGCCAGGGCGTGGACACGCTTGGGAAGGCCGTCAGGACCCGGGGCTGTATTGCCCCTAAGGCCCTTCCTGACGGCCCTCTGGAGCTCCTCCGGCTGGACGTCCAGGGAGTCGTCCCAGTCGGGGGAGTCTTCCCCCGGCTCGGAGGGTGGCCCCTCATCCTCCCCGGTAATATCGGGAAGAGGGTCTGCACCACCCTCCGGACGAATCCCACGTCCAGCCGCTCCGTCAGCGGGGGCGCTCATGGTCTCAACTTGTTGAGAACCATCTTGTATGGGCGCCCCCACGGATCCTCCTGAAGGGAGTCGAGGAACTCCGTCCACGCCCTGCCCTTTGCCCCTCTGATGGTCCGTTTGAGGGCTACCTTGGCCTCAATGTAGCCCTCTCTCGCTCGTTCGGCCGCCTGTCCGCCTCTGCGCCTGCAGCGGGCGAATCTCCTCTGCTGGTGGACGGCTCGTCGACGTAAGTCGGCGATCTCTGCCGTCCACCAGTAGGCGGCCCGCTGAGGCCGAGCTTTGGACCGGGGCATCGCAGCGTTACAAGCCGCTGTTAGCGTTGCCCCAATCCACTCGGCCTCTTGCAGGGGGTCCGTCTCCCGGGTCTCGGGGAAACCTCCCCGGACCCAACAGGCGGCCTCTAACGAGGCCATCAGGGCGTCCTCACAGAGTTTCCGGAGGGCCCATCGCGGTCGCGTCTCCTGGCGGCGCACGGGGGAGAGGACACCGAGCTCCACCGTTATGTAACGGTGATCAGACAGAGTCTCGATGTCCCGCTCCACCCTCCACCCGGTGATCAAGCGCGCGGCCGAGGGGGTAGCCCACGTGACATCCACGATGGACTCCCCCTGCGTCCGCACGCAGGTGGGGGTCCGGCCCTCGTTCACGAGGACCAGGCCGTGCGCCGCCGCCCAACTCGCC
>NW_011958699.1:0-1626 GCF_000949405.1 Vollenhovia emeryi | reverse complement strand
TCGAACGTCAAAATAGACGAGATCAAATGCCTCAAAAGCCAGACATATTCCCATTACAAACTGTGGAAGCTGTCAATAATTTTGAGAATATTAATAACATCTTGTACGATCAAGTTGTAAGTAATTTATAATTTAAGATTAAAAATATAAATATTTATGTTATTATTATTTGTGATGGTGGTAATAAATCAATACCTAAAATGTTACCAATTTGATAATGACAAATGTATCTTATACCTTGTGTATTTCTATTTAAAACAATTACATGATGGATTTATGTATAATAGAAAGGAAATTTGCATTTATACCATTCATAAACTAAAAGTATAAATATATATAATATTTATTTTATATTAAATTATTAGTTATATTTCATTCTTCCTTGTCTCGATTGGAAGCCACACAGACCAAATAACAGTTGTGCCCGGTTATATTTCAAAATGCTAAGACTTTTATCTAGAGTCAAAATAGAAAAGCTCATGGAATAAGCAATCTAATATGAATACACCGCGATCTCTTTAAAGTAAATTTGATGTTTACATTGTTTTTTCATCAATCTCATAACATGTACTTTAAATGAAAATAAGGCTAGTAAAATAAAAAATACTTTTGTGACGTATATGAAAATATTTGTTGCTATTCTTATCTCTTCACGATAAAGTAGATATCTGCAATTACTTGATTGGAAAGATGGTTACATCTAAAGTTCGATGTAAATACCTGCGCAGGAATGAAACGCAAGTTGCATGCGCGTTTAATATCTTCTAATGGTAAAATATCTTCTGCTGTTAATGCTTAATTTCCATATCGTAAAACAAAATTTCTAAAATTTATGTATAGTAGATGTTCTTTGACAAACTTTTCAACATCCGTTATTTCCGTATATTCATTAATGTAGTAAGATAAAATATTTTCACTTTCACATGGTTTGCTTTTCGAATTTTCAATCTAAGTTCAAAGTGTTGGTGACTCAAGATAAAAAGTAGAATACTCCTACTCACTTATGCTTGCATTTATTCTAGGTGGATTATTTCCAGTTTTTAGGTGGTACAAATCTAATGGAAGCAGTAAATTTTTGCATAAAAAGATCTATAGCCGATAATGCATTAAAATATTATTCTGTTTGGGGAGAACAGAATAACCAAGTTTTTTATGAAAAAAAATATGTAAAGCCATATATGGTAAATTATTAAAAAACTCATTTTTTCTCGTTCTCTTATATCATATCGTATCATACGATTCGTGAAATTATACAGTTAAAAATCCTACAGTTTAATAATTATCTTTTCTAGATGGTGTACATATTAACAGCAGTTTTGACCGTCCCACGGAACAACAGTTCCTCCATGCCATTGCCGAAGCAATACGCTATGCAAAACAGAGAATACGCAATAATATAAATTATCCACGACAAAATGCGCACGGAGGTCGACGTATTCGTCAAAGGCAAAACGCCAGAAATATTTTCGAAGATGAAAACTTGGATAATGAAGACAACATTGATGATCATCTTGATGATCATCCTGATGATCAATGAATGAACATTGAATTTGTTTAATATCAATACTTTTATAATATCTTATCAATATTATGTGCTGTCTGGGATTCTCTCTCTCTCTCTCTCTC
>NW_011958698.1:0-1626 GCF_000949405.1 Vollenhovia emeryi | reverse complement strand
GGGGGGGGGGCGACTACCCGCAATTAAACGTCGCAGCGCTATGCCCCCCCCCATGCCTGTCAAGGCAGGTATTAATACACCTAGACACCGAAAACTACGAAGCGCACTGCCTGGACGTCGTCATCGGCGACCTGGGATACGTGGACATCGAGTTCAAAGTATTAACGACAACCTGGGACACGTGGGCATCGAATTCAAAGTATATAATGTCATCGTCGGTAACATCGGTAATGTCGGTAATCAGTCACGTCAGCAGCGCCAATGTGACGATGCGACAGAAAAGTGAAATGGATTTTGGCCTGGTTGACGACGACCACGACGATGACCACGACCACGACCACGACCACGATGACGACGTTTCTTAAAAATTACGTAAAAATTCAGACCCGTGGACTTTGCATTGCAATATCTCTACTCATGGGGCACGTAGGAGAAAAGTAAAAACACTTTTATTATGCAAATCGTACCCAAGCTATCGATTAAGCGCAGTCTCAACTTCGTCCGAACAGCCGTTGTTGAGATCCGAAATTCTGAGGGCCCGTCAACTCGTGTACTCGCGTAAAAAACTTACACGGTCGGTCTTGCGCGCGCGGTACTAGCTGCGCTTACACTTGGCGCGAGACACTACCATGTCTCGTGATAATATTATCACATATAACAATATTGCTCATTACACTATCACTGGTACTTTTCACGTTTATAACATAAATCTTCACAATTTTCTCAAGACTTCCGCACGAGACTGCACGCTCTCCAACCATAGAAAGATCGTTGGAAAACTTCGGAGGAGATAAAACAATTGTCGATACGTCTGTCTCGTGCGCTCCTACAACGTATTTTCTGTCTCGTGCGGTCCTACGTCTGGACAGACAATCGTCACCGAAGGCTTGCTGAAGCATCTCGAAAGTTTCCAGCGGCGTCTTGTTCAGCTTCACGCAAAACTTGATCGCGTATCTTTGCTCTACAGTTTTCTCCATCGTATGTACGACGAGACTTCTACACAGGAGCTTACAGACACGTTGTGTCTACCCACGTTGACCTACCCAGGGCACGGAGACAACTCAGCGCGGAACCGTTGGAAAGCTTAAACATCCCCCATCCTATCCAAATTGGTCTGACCGTTCTGCGACATATAGTCGCGTCAAAAAAAAAGCGACGCATTACTTTTGGGACATACCATGTATATTAATACACACACATATAACACAGACGTTTTGATATTAACTTACGTAATATCAAAAAGAAAAACAAATTAAATTGCGTAACGCATAATGACATATTTTTCATTATGTACATTTTTACTTAAAGGTAGTGAATCATAAAAATCCTTATTTTATAACGCTAATTCTACTGTGTATATTAATACACACATATAACACAGACGTTTTGATATTAACTTACACACGTGTAAGAATATACACAGTAGAATAAGCGCTATACAATACGCAATTTAATTTGTGGTAAATATGCAGAAAAGGTCACACCTCACCGATTTCCTCGCCACTTACAAGGGAACGGTCGGAAGTGTCCCTCACCGATTTAAATGAGCTTTGGATATGTTGTAGAGCATAAAAAAGTATTAGACCCGTATTTTTTTTATCGGCTTATCTCGACGTTTAGGGGGTG
>NW_011958697.1:0-1626 GCF_000949405.1 Vollenhovia emeryi | reverse complement strand
TCTTATTGTGTGCATCCGATTGCAGAATTAATATTGCAATGTTACAATATAATATTTTTAATGCGTTTAGTTATTATTAAATAATATACAAGAAATACATAGTAATTACAATAAACGAGAGTACAACATTCCTAATAACTCGTTTATTATAATTTTACCCTTTTTAAATTTTTATGAAAAATATATAGGAAATATATTTACAATTATTATTATTGCATTACCTACCCGTATATTCCGATTTATAGACCTACCTACCCGTATTTCAACATAATGAACTTACAAATCTTTAATTAACCGCGACGCGATTTTTTAGGGGTTTGACTTGGAGTTTAACGCAACCGCGGGATTTAATAGGGGTTTCACTCTCGCACATATGCAAGAATGTATGTATAGAAGTATAACCCACCCGAATTGTAACACATCAAAAGAAATTAAAGTATACTTCGTACAGCACCTTACTTAGGTACTCCATCAAAGTGGCCAATATTGACCACTTACACCTCGTCGTATTTAGTCCCTCGGTGGGCCAGATTGGACATACCTTTCGTTGCTCCCGGCCATACAATCTGGTCATTTTGACCAGAGATCAGGAAGGAAGAAAACTCCTTCCATAGTCGGATATCGTCCCCGACAAATATTTCGTACGGTTCGAATATACGAGTGACGGTCGTATCGCAAAATGCACGACCACGAGAAGTTAATTAAAAGAAAAATATTAATTCAAAAAACTTTACGGTATGTACGAATCAAATTTATTTTTACTTTCGTTATTTATTTAAATATATTGACCATCTCTTCGTAAAATGATCTTTGAATTCAAAATTCGAATAGATATAGAAAAAAATTTACTTCGCGTTAGAATGATTTTAATCACATTCCTCGATAAATTAAAATTTATAATATGGATAAAATTAAGTAATTAATAGTTAATTAAAACTTTATCTGAAAAACCGATCGCGAAAACCGACCGCGTAAACCGACCGCGAAGATGCGTGTAATTGTGCATGTCGTTCATGCGATACGCATCTTGACAATACATATTATATATCAAATCAAATATAGAAAATATGAAAAATAAATGGATAGGTTATAAAAGATTAGCTCGACAAATACAGCAAGACTATATTTGCCAAGCCATATTATACTTTGTGTAATTTTTGCAACAACTCAAGATGGAAAGTGAATTCAACATATCGTAATATGAGCAATAGAGTTTCATCATATTGTATTAAAAGAATGTTAAAGAAAATTAAAGGCCCTGCTGCAGAAAAGAATGAATCCCAGATCTTCCGGATTACCTCCGATAGCGGTCATTTCGGCAGGGAGTTAACGACGATCGTTTCTCAAGTCATGCAATCTCGTATATTTTCAGGTTTATTTAAATAAAAATTATTCTTCCATTATTAGTGTTAATGGGAGAATATTGATGGAGAAGAATATACATACAATCTTCTCTTCTTTTTTTTAATTTCGCGAATCGACGTCGCGCCCTCGTGCCGAAACCGTTGCTTTCGGGGATCCGTGACAAAGAAAACCAGGGATTAACTCTGGTTATCCAACAAGGTCTTTAATCTTCACGGGAAAAGGCAAATTTAAACAATTTAAAGGTCAAGGTCCTCGCTGCAA
>NW_011958696.1:0-1626 GCF_000949405.1 Vollenhovia emeryi | reverse complement strand
GGTGAGAGAGCCATTGCGTATCACATAATTTTAAAATTTTGCGATTGTTTTCTTGAAAACATTCACAGAATTCACGTAATTTTCACACGTAATTTTCACACGTAATTTTCAGGAATAAAACAATGTATTATTTTTAAGCACAGAACGACGAAGATGAACATATTTAAATAAATCGTTGACAGGGTTTTAAAATTGAAACTTCAAGCTTTAAAATGTTTTTTTAATTTTGTGTTTACGAGGATTTTTCGTACAGTTTCAGTGGTTTGAAAATAGCCCAATGTTTAAGGTGTGAAAAGTGTTCCCTCTTTTTTTTTAATTGGTGTATATATGAATGTATTTTAGTGTCTTAAATATTTTAAAACTTCATTTTTGTCGCTGTAAACTCATTAATATGATAATACTGTGACGTGGTGCAGCTGGAGCGCACCGTCACAAGGGCGTAAGCCCGGTCGGGAGGAAAACTTGTCGCGATCGGCCTCCGCCGGCGCAGGAAGCGATCCTGCGACAGCGGAGTCACCCATTATTCATAAGATTTAGATTGTGTTAAGGTCCAGTGTGAAGGTCAACACAGATCTCCAGGACACCAGGAGGAGAGAGAAGAGCCGGAGCGTGCGAGGGGCGAGGGGCGCCGAGGGAGCCAGGCGGCAGGGCCTATACCGGCGGGAAGCTCCGAGGTCGCAACGGCCGAGAGTTCGAAATTTACGCAGGGCCACAACGGATTTGACACGATCAGCTACAAATATCGTGTTATGGACAGGAATGCCGGGCCCAAGTTCACGCGAGGCAACAGCTATTTGGAGTATTTTCAAGCTCGGGAGCAACCCGAGGCGAAAAATACGTTGCCGAGCCGATACCTCACCACATGTTATTCTCCCGAAGACAGAGGGAGGTGTTTACGAAAGCCAGAAGTTTGCCTAAGCCAGGTCGAGACAAGGTGAAAATTTGAGGGGGAGAGCGAAGCTCCGCTACCCCCGAATCACCATCGAGACGGCACTTCGGGATCGTGTCTAGTAAAGACGTGCGATCGGCAAGTCGGCTCCCGCGATACCGCGTAATTTTGTGCCGCCAAGGAATTCGAGCCAGGAGACCGACGAGTTCCCGACCCGGGGTCCGGAGGCCGACCGAGGACGTGCCGTACCCGAGCGAGGACTGCGGAGGGAGACAGCGATAACTGTAAGACCTTCACTCGGTACCACCGCGGTAAAATAATTGTAAGACCGGCGCGGACGATCCCCTCGGTCGCGACTTCCGTTCCGCGATGTTGAGCTACCGTAAAATATTACCGAACGAGCGACGTATCGTGCTGAAATGAGCGATACCGAACTCCGATTACCGAGACTCGTCCGAGCCTGTACCTTGGCGTAGACTCCACTGTCCGTATCTTCCCCATATCGTTTCCCCCCATCGTTTCGTACCGTTTCGTATATAATTTCGTATATAATTTTGTATATAATTTCGTATCGTATCCGTCGGAGGTGACGTCCCATCCAGTAGAACGTCGGATCGCGTAACGCGGGATTTATACCGCCCGGAATTCCGTGATTTAGAGCGTGTGTGCGCTGGGCGCCTCACGCGCGACTCCACCCGAGGCGAAAAACTATATCATATAAATGCTCAAAAAGTATT
>NW_011958695.1:0-1626 GCF_000949405.1 Vollenhovia emeryi | reverse complement strand
AGGAAACCAAAAAGAATATTTAGGTACTGCAGTTGAAAGTAAATTGATATATTTAAAAGTGTGTGATAAAAAATATGCCATAGCTTTAATACATTAATAATAAAACATTATTTTAATATAATATATAACAAAGAATTTCAAATATAATGTAAATAATTTAATATAACAAAGTTAAAATAAATATAAATAAAAAATACAGAGTAAAAAATAGGAAACCGTTTGTATAATATATATAAATGTGTGTAAGTATCAAAGACTGTAGCAGCACGTTGAACTATATACGTCATTACGGCTGCGGTCAAGTTGTCGCTTCAAATACTTCCAAGCACTCTTTTTCTCCTTTCTTTCGGCAAAGATAGAAAGAGAAGAGAAATACAATTGGGAGCATTTGTAGCGGCAGCTTGACCGCAACCTACGTTGTTTCATTGTTTTTGGCGCTAGCTGACATACGACATATGCATAAATAAGTATCACTGATGTAAGTATCTGTATAATGTTTGATAATTTCCAAGTAAATTTATTATTATTGCTTTTCATAGTAGTACTTTTCCATTGGTGTTGTTTGCTAAAATTGGCTACCACGATATAGTATCATTTCTTTAACTTATATCCATACATGGAATAGAGGTTATCATATAACCTCTTTTCCATCAATTTCATATTTTACTGTTGACTTTATTCTATTTTATACGTTTCAGGAAGATGAATCAATTAAAGGAAAAAACAACACATGTTGTTGTCCAATTTATGGTAGATACGCAGTCATCATCTGGTAGCAAGAAGTCGATAGACTTAGTTCCGCGTACATGGCTAACACGATGCACAAATAAGTGGATGTGTTACTTCCCAGAGAAAAAAGATTGGCCCAAGGTCGACAGATGGGCAAGAATATTAAAAAGTGTAGAAAAAGATTGGAAGTTATGGGAAGTGGTAATACTAAAAGAAGCAGGTATGCTACTATAAGGTTATCTACAATACTTTTCGAAGTATATTGTCGAAGTATATTCTCGAAGTATATTGTCGAAGTACTGTTCGAAGTATATTCGAAGTATAGTTTCAGTTATAATATAATTTTATTAATCGAGAATATATGTTTGCAAAAATACAATTAAAATATATGTAATGTAGTCTGTGGTAGCATTTTTATAGGTTGTAATTAGAGATATATTCATAAAGTTATCCTTTTATAGCTAATTATGATCAGGGCAAACGTCGATTGGAGAAAGCTTATATGAATTTAACTGTAGAAACTAGTACTGCCGAAGACACTGATAAAGAGGAAAAAGATACTGGAATTGTAATTCTCGGAAAGGATGATTCACTAGCTGAACTGAATAATATACCACTTCACGTTCCAGTATTAAAAAGTAATTATTAAATATTTTATTAAACATGTATAAAATATGAATATAATATATGAATGGTGCCCATAAACACAATAATACTTTCTCTAATATTCTTAAACTTTCTTGTACAAAATTATATTAATCCGTAATATAATCACCTTTATCAATTACAGTTCTCCACCTTTGTTGTGTGTTGTGAATTTCTTATTTATAAAAATAACTAGTTTTGAAGTAACATTGTAGAAATATTTAGCTCTTATTTTGATTCTGAAATTTTTCA
>NW_011958694.1:0-1625 GCF_000949405.1 Vollenhovia emeryi | reverse complement strand
TATTGCTATTCTTTAAAAATAGTTTAATAATAATAAAATTAAAAATAACAGTTTGATTATTATTAGTAAATGATTTTCAAACAATAGCAATAATAATAGATACTATTGTGTTGTGCCAGGAACATTACTATATAATAAGAACCCAAATCTGTTACTTACTCCTTCGATAGACAAGTATCACGAAGAAACTCCAAAATGTTATAGTGCTTCCACTTGTGACTGTCATCATTTTCGTTTCTTCCAGATCCACTCGGAAGGTATTGCTCTGATTGCACAATTTTGCGATATGTATCGCGTAATGACTTAAATTTTTGCTGTACAGCAGCTGCGTCGAGTACTCCTAGAAAAATAATAATTTTATCATATACAACTAATTCAACTGTATTATATATTTCTTTATTTACCATTCAATTCAACAGCAACTTCTTCCCAGAGTTGTTTCCGGGTTTCCCGGGATCTCTGGTCCACCAGCTGCCTGATGTCCCACAGTGGTCTTCTGTTTTGAACGGCTAAAATTAAATTCTCTTCCTCTTCTGGCGATAATTTCTTCGAAACCTTTCTTTTGGAAGAAACTGCCAATTTTTTTCTGCCAACATTCTTGACACTTTTTTCATATTCACTGCAGTTCGAGATCGCAATTGGCAAGTTCCTGCCACGGCTAAAATTAAGTGATCAAAAAATTCGATTTTATTGTAAAGGAGCAGGAGAGCTTATTATTGTACCAACAAATCGTAACTTACGTATATTCTGGTTAAAGGTTGTATCAATGTTGGTCTGAACTACTTTCTCTATGCCATCAATGTAAACACGGCACAGATACGTCCTTCCATCATCTACAAAAAATTATTATTTTAGTGGAATATACCTAGGATATAATAAAATACACTTATAGAAGATAAAATGTATACCTAAAAGTGGATAAAAATAGCGTTCCGCCTTATTGATATAACACCCGTATCCCTTCAGACATACGTGGTCTGACACTTCGTCAACATTGCAAAGTGTTCCACAAACTCCGCATGTCTGCAACGTTGCCATTTCCTAAAAAAATTATTAACTATTTAACATATCTAATATAATCCAAACAGCTATCCTACAAAGTTATTTCAATCACTCATATACACTGGTCAAAAAAATTAACGCAACAAGAAATTTACATCAAAATTTGGCGAATTTCAAATAAGCGTAACTTCGCGAAAACTGGTCAAATTGAAAAGTTTTTTTTTCATTTTATAGGGCAAAGTCTCTGCTTTAAGAAGCTTTTATTGGAATTTGCATTCACTCTTCCCATTTCCCGGAACTTTCTCAAAATCATGACCATGTTTCTTCTCTAAAAAATTGCACACTTTGACGCACTGTGAGGAGTGTAGTAATTTTTCTTCGCCAGTTCTGCTTACGGTATCAAAAAGTGTATACTTTTCTCTTCAATTTAAAAAAAAAAAGAAGTTCCTACGATTTTTTTTCGCCAAATCACAGCTCATTGAAATAACCCTTGTGTTTTCGACATTACCGACGATATCTCCGTTAAAAATCATCGTAGCAAGATCGCTTTTGTTTTAAATTAAAGCTTGCACTCTCAGCTTCAAAACTAGTCACCAGATTTTTCCTCGAGTGCATCTGCGCTG
>NW_011958693.1:0-1625 GCF_000949405.1 Vollenhovia emeryi | reverse complement strand
TATGCCCCCTTAATGAATACCTGTAGGCAACTTATAATTTCTGCGGCGATCTTCCACGTTTTGCATTCGTAGAGCACCGTTTGGACACTTAATGTGAATATGCGGAGCCTGATTAGAATAGTGATCTCTCTTGCTCTCCATATATGTATATGCTCTCCGGATATAATTGTATGTAGGCCACGTTTGCCTTATTCGAGCTTTAACATCAACGGTCGCTTCTTCATTTTAAGTGACCGTATTGCCAAGATATATATGTACTTCTAAACTTTTTCTATCTCCTCGCCGTTTACTTTCAATCCTCTCTGGTTACCAGTGAACTCTATACATACTGAATGAGTGATCTATAGTTCTGGCTGTTGCCGAGAGAGAGGTGCGTTGGGTGAATCCTTGTCTCCTTCTAGTACTACCTGATTGGATAATCGCATATAAGTGACGCCCTTCTTCTCGTCATTTATATGCGACTATCCAATCAGGTAGTACTAGAAAGAGACAAGGATTCACCCAAACGCACCTCTCTCTCGGCAACAGCCAGAACTATAGATCACTCATTCCAGTATGTATAGAGTTCACTGCTGGTTACTTGTCTTCATCTTCACGGTCATTACTCTGGTGACATTGATTTTAGATCTGAAGATCAACCGCTTTTACTTTATTCTCAAGGTAACATAACTTCCTCACGTCATTACAAGGAAAGAATTCACGTTAAATGAAATGATAAGATAAGTAATTCCAATTTAACTTTACAATAATATTGTTAAAGAGTGAGAACAAGTGTCCATAGGCAAATAGCTCAATTTTTTCGCATTCGATTTTGTCATCCATTTGATCAAGGGGAGGTCCAAGGCACATGATTTTTTTAAGTAAAACACCCCATTTTTTTATCATATAGTGTTAAAGATGACAGCAAGACGTTTCCGAAACACTACTTGATGACCTATTTTTGTTAAGAATTATCTGAGTTATGAGCTTTAGAATTTAGTGTGTGTGTGGGAGAGGGGGACATGATCTTTAGACCACCAGGATTAACATAAATCAAGTGTTCCACGTGGAGATTGTCGGACTTACATCTCTTTGTCAATCGTACGTCTATAACAGTAAGAGATAAGACTCATGAGAAACTGGTTATTACCAAAGAGATACAACTAAACAACATATGAGAAAGCACCAATGTGGGTCACAAGGCAAGTTGTAGGTAGTTCAACTTGTAAATCTTATATTTTTTTAAATGTGAATTTATATACTTACTGTTTCTTTCCACATTTGTTCTGCGCGCCGATTTCTTTTTTCGGACATAACGCAGTTATCTTACAAGTGGAATTATTATCGTCAGCAAGTTCACATATTCAAATTGATAAACGATAAGAATAATTTACAGCACGGGGAAGGGGGGGGGGATATTGAATGCTAAATGTAGCATCAGAAAAATAGGGAGGTCCAGGTTCAAACCCTGGCTGCGGTAATATTTTTCGCAATAAATTTTCTACATTGACAGATAAATTAACAACTGTGGCCAGCTGCAATGTGATCGAATAAAATTTAGAATTCTTATATTTATTATTTATTACCTTCTATCGACGGCTCTCATCGCCGCTATTGTCTTTCTTTTGTACAATATTATTTTGATT
>NW_011958692.1:0-1625 GCF_000949405.1 Vollenhovia emeryi | reverse complement strand
TGTCCACGCCCTGGCCGTGACCGTGGGAAGCTCCGTCAGGACCCGGGGCTGTATTGCCCCTAAGGCTCTTCCTGACGGCCTTCCGGAGTTCCTCCGGCTGGACGTCTAGGGAGTCGTCCCAGTCGGGGGAGTCTTCCCCCGACTCGAAGGGTGGCCCCTCATCCTCCCCGGTAATATCGGGGAAGAGGGCTCGCACCACCCTCCGGACGAATCCCACGTCCAGCCGCTCCGTCAGCGGGGGCGCCCATGGTCTCAACTTATTGAGTACCATCTTGTATGGGCGCCCCCACGGATCCTCCTGAAGGGAGTCGAGGAACTCCGTCCACGCCCTGCCCTTTGCCGCTCTGATGGCCCGTTTGAGGGCTACCTTGGCCTCAAGGTAGCCCTCTCTTGCTCTATCGGCCGCCTGTCCGCCTCTGCGCCTGCAGCGGGCGAGTCTCCTCTGCTGATGGACGGCGCGTCGACGCAAGTCGGCGATCTCTGCCGTCCACCAGTAGACGGCCCGCTGAGGTCGAGCTTTGGACCGGGGCATCGCAGCGTTACACGCCGCTGTAAGTGTTGCCCCGATCCACTCGGCCTCTTGCAGGGGGTCCGTCTCACGGGAAGGTATTGATACACCTAGACACCGAGAACTACGGAGCGCACTGCCTGGACGTCGTCATCGGCGACCTGGGATACGTGGACATCGAGTTCAAAGTATTAATACACTTAGACACCGAAAACTACGGAGCGCACTGCCTGGACGTCGTTATCGGCGACCTGGGATACGTGGACATGCAGTTCAAGGTATTAATACACCTAGACATCGAATACGTCGATGTTTTCAAAATTACGCGAAAATTCAGACGCGTGGACTTTGCATTGCAATATCTCTACTCATGGGGCACGTAGAAGAAAAGTAAAAACACTTTTATTATGCAAATCGTACCCTAGTTCTATAGCTTCGGTACGATTAAGCGTAGTCTCAACTTCGTCTGATCAGCCGTTGTTGAGATCCGAGTCAGTGAGGGAATGCTGAAATGATTCTGCACTTTTCGAATTTGCTCCTAGATACAAATTATATGAGTTTTGTGTACGAACCGACAATGTTCCACTAATCGGACTGATGGCCGATTTTTTCACTTCCCGATAAAATTATGCGGAGGTTAATCTCGAGTTTTAGCTAATCACGTGCATGGATCTGGTACTGTATCTCCTGGTTAACTTTAACCGCAACATAACTGGATGTGAAGAAATCGGGCATAAATCAGAGAACAGCATGGTATCATTGAAATAAAGTTAGTAATTTAACAAAAAATCTATTCGCTTAAATAAGTTATAGTTTACCTAATCTATAACACAGGGACCTAGTGAGACAGTAACGAGTAACGAGGTATAAATAAAAAAAAGCCTTTACGTCTCGTGCACCACGCGACCGCGCATCATGGAACGCAAGAAGTCTCCGTACAAAATCGTCGATTATTCCCTAGCGTTTAATATCACACAATCGGTCATTTCGAGGTTCTCTCTCGTAATAAAATAATAATTGCGCACAATTAAAAGATTATTAATAATTCACATATATTGCAAAATTATCACATTTTGCTACCTACGGCGCGTTTTCCGTGTAAAAAGAATAAAAAAAG
>NW_011958691.1:0-1624 GCF_000949405.1 Vollenhovia emeryi | reverse complement strand
GGGACCGTGGTCAATCGCAACGTGGTCAATCGGGACCGTGGTCAATCGCAACGTGGTCAATCGGGACCGTGGTCAATTGCCACGTGGTCAATCGGGACCGTGGTCAATTGCCACGTGGTCAATCGGGACCGTGGTCCATTGCAACGTGGTCAAGTGAAAAGTCAAGTGAAAATGCTGGTCTGGTCGACGACGACGACGACGACGACCGGGACGAAGACGACCGGGACGAAGACGACAAAGACGTTTCTTAATCCAAAATTTTACAAATCTGACTTTTGCATTGTAATACCTCCACTCCTGGAGCTCGTAGGAGAAAAGTAAAAACACTTTTATTATGCAAATCGTACCCAAGCTATCGATTAAGCGCAGTCTCAATTTCGTCGGATCAGCCGTTGTTGAGATCCGAAAATCTGAGGGCCCGTCAACTCGTGTACTCGCGTAAACTTACACGGTCGGTCTCGCACGCGTGTACTAGCTACGCTTACACTTGGCGCGAGACACTACCGTGTCTCGTGATAAAGTTCCTCTGTTCTTGTTCTTCCTAACTGGTTTGTCTCTTTGACGCGTACGTGCGCGGAAGAGTGCCGGGCACTCCTGTCAATCGAGTGCGCGGTCTGAGTGCGCGGAGACGCGGCGACCGGAGTGTGCGAGGACGCGCGTGGAGCGTAACATTTTGGGGGCTCGTCCGGGATCTCCGGACAAGCAGCGGAGAGTCAGGACGGCTTACGCCACAAGGAAAAGACGCCGCGAGGAGACGACGCCAACGGAAACGACGCCAACGAGCGAGCCGTCAAACACGATGGAAATTGCGGCGGTGATGGCAGAGATCCGCCAGATGCGCGAGGAACAGACGCGCCGGGATCAGGACTTCGCGGCGGCGTTACGTTCCCGAGACGAGGAGCTACGCATTCTCAAAGAACAGCTAAGTCACTCCGAAAATAGACTTCTTGGGGGCGCGGATTCGGGGCGCGTGAGTGCAGGATATCCTTCCGCGGGTGAGGGCGACGCGCGCGCGATGTTGGGCTACAAATTGAAGCCCGACACCTTCGATGGGACGGTGTCGTTCCGCGAGTTCCTCACACAATTTAATTTGGTCGCGCGCGCGAATCAATGGAGCGACGCTTCGAAAACCGTCGCCCTCGCCGCAAGTTTAAGGGGAAAAGCGCGCTCCGTTTTGGAGACTGTGCCGGATTTCGAGAATTTGGAGTTTGCAGATTTAATATTGAAACTCGAATTGCGTTTCGGTGAGGCACACTCGCAACAGTCTTATTATTCTCAATTCGCGAACCGAAGGCAAAAATTCGGAGAGGATGTGGCCACTCTGGGGTCGGAATTGGAAAGACTCGCACAGTTCGCGTATCCCGAATGCCCTTACGCCGTGCGCGATAAGATAGCCTGTGCGCAATTTATCGCTGCGCTTACAGACGGATTTATGAAGCGGACTCTCCAGTTAGAGGGAGTCTCTTCTTTAAAAATTGCGATCGAAAGAGCGAAAGTGATTAGAATAATTCAGGGGGGAAGTTTCGAAAGGGAAAAAGGGAATTTTTATGGGAGTGGTACTTTTAAAAAAAGAAAAGCTGCAGAGGAAGGGTTGGAGAACGGGAACGGTAGAAAATCCTCAATG
>NW_011958690.1:0-1623 GCF_000949405.1 Vollenhovia emeryi | reverse complement strand
CAAGATAAAAATACAATTATTATATGGAAAATCATTTATTATATGAAACTCATCACCAACCAATCAACCAACCAACAGAAAAAAATAGCGATGCTAGAAGACAAAAATTCCAATATACGAGGTCTGTTCGAAAAGTATCGCGAATTTTGAATTTCCGCGGGCTACGTATATTCGATTTTCGATTTTTTGTGGCGTTATGTTGGTACTCATGTCCCTCACTCATGCTGACAAGTTCGGCCATTTTGAATGTTCAGTTAATTTTTGACAGCTATTTTGCTTGGACGTGTTTTGGCTCGTCTTCGATTTTTGCCTATTTCAAGAAATGGATCAAAGAATATGTATCAAATTTTGTGTGAAAAACAAAATTAAGTGCGCGGACGCATTCCGAATGTTGACTGTGGCATATGGTGAAGCTACCTTGAACCAAAGCAACGTTTATCGGTGGTACAAAACGTTCTCAGAGGGCCGAGAAGATGTGAACGACGAAGAGCGTGCCGGACGCCCGAGCACGTCAATAACAGACGAAAACATTGATGAAGTGAAGAAAATAGTATTGGCCAATCGTCGAATCACCGTTAGAGAAGTTGCTGTGGACCTAAACATATCGATTGGCTCGTGCCATTCGATTTTTACCAATGATTTGGGCATGAGACGGGTCGCCGCGAAATTCGTACCAAAATTGCTCACTTTCGACCAAAAACAGCATCGCATTAACACTGCTACGGAGCTGTTGAACTCTGTCCGCGACGACCCAAATTTGCTCCAGAGGGTCATAACTGGTGACGAATATGGGTTTATGGTTATGACGTGGAAACCAAAGCTCAATCATTCCAATGGAAGCTGCCGCACGAGCCAAGACCGAAAAAAGCGCGCCAAGTTCGGTCGAATGTGAAGGTTTTGCTTACAGTTTTCTTCGATTGCAGGGGCGTGGTGCATCATGAGTTCTTGCCACAGGGTAGAACGGTCAATAAGGAATATTACCTGCAAGTTATGCGCAATTTGCGCGAAGCAATCCGCCAGAAACACCCGGATTTGTGGAAGAATAAAAATTGGCTTTTGCACCATGATAACGCCCCTGCTCAAACATCGTTGCTTGTGCGCGAATTTTTGGCCAAAAACAACACACTAATGATGCCGCAGCCACCGTATTCCTCAGACCTGGCCCCCTGTGACTTTTTCTTGTTCCCGAAACTGAAGAGGCCCATGAAAGGACGACGCTACGCCACGATTGAGGAGATAAAGACGGCATCGAAGGAAGAGCTGAACAAGATCACAAAAAATGATTTTTTGAAGTGCTTCGAAGATTGGAAAAATCGTTGGCACAAGTGTATAATATCTGATGGGGATTACTTTGAAGGGGACAACATAGATATTCATGAATAAATAAATAATTTTTGAAAAAACACAAAATTCGCGATACTTTTTGAACAGACCTCGTATATGTCAAAATACATCCTAGCAAACACCAAAGTAACAATTACATAACATCAATGCAAATGTAATCTAACAGACATGTGTTATATTACATTTATATTTATGTTATGTAACTGTTACTTTGGTGTTTGCTGGGATATACACTGGTCAAAAAAATTAACGCAACAAGAAATTTACATCAAAATTTGT
>NW_011958689.1:0-1623 GCF_000949405.1 Vollenhovia emeryi | reverse complement strand
ATTTTGGCCTGGTTGACGACGACCACGACGACCACGACGACGACGTAGAAAAAAATTTTAAAAAGGTAAGTTTTTTAGGTGATATCACCCCTTTTGTAGTGTTAAATATCTCGTACTGTTTATTTATCAGAATATAATTGTGCACAATTATTATTTTATTACGAAGGAACCTCGAAATGACCGATTGTGTGATATTAAACGCCAGGAAATAATCGACGATTTTGTACGGAGCCTTCTTGCGTTCCATAATGCGCGGTCGCGTGGTGCACGAGACGTAAAGGCTTTTTTTAATTTATAACTCGTTACTCGTTACTGTCTCACTAGGTCCCTGTGTTAAAGGTTAGGTAACCTATAACCTATAACTTATTCAAGCAAAGATTTTTTGTTAAATTACTAACTTTATTTCAATGATACCATGCTGTTTTCTGATTTAGTCCGATTAGTGGAACATTGTCGGTTCGTACACAAAACCCATATAATTTGTATATTATACAAATGTGTTCACGAAGTGACAGTTCTAGGAGGAAATTCCAAAAGTGCAGAATCACTCCAGCATCCCCTCACTGACTCGGATCTCAACAACGGCTGATCCGACGAAGTTGAGACTACGCTTAATCTATAGCTTGGGTACGATTTGCATAATAAAAGTGTTTTTACTTTTCTTCTACGTGCCCCATGAGTGGAGATATTGCAATGCAAAGTCCGCATGTTGGGCAGATTACGTAGGTAGGATTAAGAACCGTCTTCGTCGTCTTGGTCGACAGGCCAATGGAGGGGGAAAAATCCTTTTTACTTTTCTTATTTATAATGGTGTACAATTGTCTAAAGTCAGATAATTATATAAAAATTGTTCATATAAAAACATGTATATTAAATTATATAGAACTGTGTAGAATTATGCAGATAGTCAGTATGCTCAAGCAATGTACGGAAATAAAAAATTCTAGTAATAGATGAGCAAGCTTTTTCCTAGCTCTTTGCTAGGAATATGAATTCCACGTTTGAGTTATTCAAGTACAGTTGTGATCAGAAAGCTACTCCGACATTTTATGATAAATTCCGAGAATACAGTTTATCATGCGACAGATTAAAACTTTTTCTCACGGATACGTGCGATGACGCATTATTAGAGTAAAGGAATGATGATCTGTACGAATATCTACGCAATAATACAAGTATTCCGAAAACTTATTGTAAAACTTTGGATAACCTTCCCGACCATGATCGTATAGCTAGCATAATCCCAGGTAGAACAGAAAAGTCATAATGATATCATTAGGATGTCATCATGACATTATTTGTCACTTAAAAGTCACTAATAAAAAAATGATGCAAAAATGATGTAAAAATGAAAAAGGAATAGTTCACTATATTATAGATAAAAGCGTTCTTTGGTTTTTAAAATATTCATATCGTTTTAATATACATATTATTGAAGTAAAATATTGTTTATTAGTGACTTTTAAGAGTGTAACGATACGCCCGGAATATCGTATCGTTCCCGGCAAAGATCCGGATGCCGCCGACCGTCAGGCGAAGGGTGGGCGCGGGGCGCCCACCGATAACGCACGCAGCAAGCGCCTGCCCGGCGAAGCGATCGCCGGCGGGAACGACCGAAGCGAA
>NW_011958688.1:0-1623 GCF_000949405.1 Vollenhovia emeryi | reverse complement strand
TCAACGTTTTATTCCAACTGTATGAGTAATATTGAATAAATAATAAACTTGAATTTTTCGTACAAAAACTTGAAGTTCCCTATTAAAACCTAGTATATGTTTTTATAGCTTTATATCCATACATAGAGAAAACGATTTTTTTTATCTAATAAATTTTGTTGTAGCCAAACAAATTTTATATTTGGAATTGGTCAGACAAATTATTTGTTTGAATTTGAAATAATATATATCTTCGTCTGAAATAAAATATTTGTCTGAAACTAAAAGTACATTTTCTTCGATCTAAATGATATTATTGTTTTATTCAAACAACATTATCGTTTGGTAGAAAATATGTGAAAAAAATGTACATACCATCTTTTTCCCTCTACATTATATTATAACTTTCCCTTCATTAGAAGAAGAAAGATAAACAGTGAATTAGTACACTATGTTTCGCTATAAAAAATAGCTATTTGGGCAAATTCTTGAAACAACCAATACATCATTATACAGGCTTGCTAACCTGTTATAAGAGACCATCGTTGTCATCATTTCAATAACAACGGTTAAATGAAGATATACACTGACCAAAATCGTTTTAGTTCTTGACTCTTTGCGTTTTAACTCCAAATAATTTTAAGATTTACAATTTTACGTTTTATTAACTATGACTACTATAATATATATACCTATTTATGTATTATTTAATTATATTTTTAATTATATGCGCTGATAAAAGCACTGTGTACCGAAACACGTCCGCAAACTTTGATTGTTTAATGTAATTATATATATTTATTAGTAAACGAACTTTGTCATGTCACCTGAAAACGTTCGTTAACTTTGACCTTGTTTACATTGTCGTTATTTTATATATAGTATGAGCGTTACCCTTCTATATTATAAAAAATAGACCATTAGATGATTAAATTGCGTCTGCTGATGCGGTCGCTTATATGTCTGGCTGCCGTGATTTTACTTACGAGTTCGGCGGCCATTTTGTGACAGCACCGAACTTTATAGGCGTCTGGCCAAATAATATAATTATTTTATTGAAAGATATTACTTCAAATACTATAGTATCTTTGCCATCAAATAATAGAGATTGTTTGAATAAAACAACATTTTTATTCAAAAGAAATAATGTTTCGTATAAGTACATATATGTTATTCCAATAATAATAAATTTTAATCAAATAAATAGGAATACTAAATTCACAGAAATCATTTTTTTTCTACTTCACTACCGTGACTCGTGATACTTGTATCAATTAAAGAGAATCAATCTATGTATAATAAAATAAAATTGGAACTTTTGACATCGACCTCACTTTATATTCAAATTACATTAGTTATTGTATTTCAAGCGTTCAACTTTTAAGTGCGACACTAGCCGTGTCGCAAGAACGAGATAACTGACAGTTGAGTGATTGCCTCATCTTTGTCTAATAAATAGTGGAGGCAACAAAAGAGTAAAGACAATGATAGAGGGCGACAGACAGAGGACGACTACTCAAAGTATGTTGTCTCTTTTTAAAGTTTGTACACTGCTTTAGCCAAACGCGCAGTCTATATGTATATTATACGTCTATAATTGTATTGTAAACAACATAGAAGATTATAGGTTTGTTTTCTGTTCCT